>NC_084981.1:9315510-9618288 GCF_963691925.1 Scomber scombrus | reverse complement strand
TCCTCTATACCGGTGAGCCTGTGTGTGAGAGTGAGTGTAGACTCTAAACAGAGAGGACATATCCAATCCTAAGAAAAGGGTCCCACTGTCCTTACTAAGCCTGCTGAGATGTAATAAGATTTTGCCCTCGTTCTGGGAAAAAGAGCCAGGAGCCATCTGCTCAATGATAGTTGATTTTTAATCTGGCCTGGGTAATTGCCCTGAAACAATGGTCCAGTCTCAAGTCCTGCAGGATTTCTGCGTTGCCTTGGGCAGGCACAGGAACAGGTGGGTTTACTCCTTTGCTTTCTGAATTTGTGCACTTCTAATTTGATGAAATCCACTTTCCACAAACAGGTATTTACACATAAAACCGGTACAATGTGAACCTGGCAGAGAGGGTAATTAGTCATGTCTACGGTGCCAGAGCACCCTCAGCCTGGCCACAGATTATCTAAAGGTTACCCTCCTCAGATGAGGTTGAAAGGTTGTTTATTTCAGACTATGGGCTGGGGGTGTTGCCTAGGCAACCTTTCATGGGTCTGGCACCAGTGGGCACTTGGGCGGAGCTTGGCGTAGGCCTGTGAGGCAGCAGGCACACAGGTGCCCCGGCCCAAGCAGCTGCCTCCCTTGTCAGATAAAGAGCGGTTTGTTGTTTTCTCCCCTTTCCCCCCAACACGCACGTCAATCTCCCTCG
This sequence comes from Scomber scombrus, assembly GCF_963691925.1. Taxonomy (NCBI): domain Eukaryota; kingdom Metazoa; phylum Chordata; class Actinopteri; order Scombriformes; family Scombridae; genus Scomber; species Scomber scombrus. The sequence continues at coordinate 9,617,612 of NC_084981.1, read as the reverse complement.
CCCTTTTCACTTCTCTGTCTCCTCTCTCTTCTCTTTCCCTTTTTTCTCCTTGGCCTTTGATCAGGGATTGGATTTGCTGGTAGAATGACAGAGGCAGGAAGTGCTCAGAGGCACAGGACTGGTGGGGCCCCCAGGGCCAGGGCCAAGGCTGTCCACAGTGCTCTCTATTTTCCTGAGCCTGCGTCATCCCTGGCCTGGCCTGGCCCTGCAGTCACAGAGCCTGGCTTTCAGCCTTGACTCTCATCGTGGTCTATCTGTTAGACTGGTCCAGTCACAACAGAGAGATCACAGAGGGGGAGGGTCGGCTGGAGATTGAAGTCCTGCCTGGATAAAGCCCAGGGCACAATGGCATCATGTATTTATCCACAAATCATAAAGGTGACCTCCTCTGTGCCCTAAGGCTGGATCATGTCCTTTGACCCCTTCCATTCATGTCCAGTAGGATCACAGGATTTCATTTTTCTTTACTTCTCCAACCTCTTATTCAATACTCTTCAGCAGCTGGCACCTCAGAAACAATCAGTGAGGAACTCTGCATTCAAGTCTAACAGGGATTAGACTCGCATTTAAAATATTCACCAAACATTTCAAAGTGTCTACAGCTTGGAGCAGAATATACTGTAATTAACTCAAGTGGAGCTCAAAATCCACCTTGACAGTCCTTTTAAAAGTTGTTTATGGGGGTAAACTGTAAACAGGAATCTGAAAATGGGCAGCTAATGATGACATGATACTATTTTTAAGCAGCTGAAATGAGCCAAACTAAACTACAGTATGGATAAGCACTAGCACCTACTGTAAATGAGAGGCATTGTTAGGATAGCTCAGAAATGTGTAGATTTACACCCAATAATTGCATCATTTTGAGGTTATTTTAGAGTAAAATAAATATAAGATGTGACACACTGTGCTCGACCAAAAGGTTCCGATCAGATGCGTAGGCTGGCTTTCACAACACGAAACCAAAATAAACAAAATGAGTGCAATCTGAGTTCTCTTTCGACCTCGTTATTTTTATTTTAAGTAAAAAGTAAAACCCAGGAGGGAAAACAAAACAGTCAGACTATATGACGCTGATGCTTTGTTCAGTTTTGGAAATGGACCAGGCTGGTCTCATTGCTTCTGCTTCTATTGTGTGACGAGAACCTTTGAACTGTGACGAACTGTGTTAACTCTGAGTATCTATCAGATAGACAGGCAAGGTCCATCTGATACTCTCCTCTCCTTCACCTTTCCAATAGCTTCCAGTAGCTGATCTGTCTGTCGCACTTTTCATCTTTCCTTTCTCCTGCTCTGGTCATAAAACGGATGCAATGAGTATATGCCAACCAACAAAATCTAACCAAATATCTTGTTTTTTTGATGTGATGATTAGCACATAAACATGTTATTTATCAATTTATTTTATATGTAGACTTAAACAATTATTTTAACACATTAATCAATACAAGTAAGGTTGTTTTACGTTCTTTCTATGCTTAGCTGATGTTCCACATTAATATCAAAGCGAGTGCAGGCAAGCTAGACCAGAAGTTCTCAGACTGTGCAGTCACACACCGGTGTACCTTAGGCCAGGTGTGTTTTGGAAATACTCTTATTTATGATGATTTATAGCTATAATCATATGTAAAAGTTTGCCTTGAAATACTTGTTTTCATAAATGGTGTGACCAAAATGTTTGAGAAGCACTGAGCTAGGCTAGCTAGCTAGCTAGCTAAAGAGCCCTCTTCTCATCTGCTGCTACAGCAACATGCTCTTCCTCCACCTCCTCTAATTCTAGCAAGGTAGCCAAGTCACTAGCTAGCTGCCACCAGAAGCTGACAATGACCAGCTACTTGAATGACACGCCAAGAACCCAAAACATACTGGCATTTTGGGTCAACAATGTCATATTACCTGAGAGGTCTGGGCCACATTCTTTTAGCAGTGTGTATGTAATGTGTCCTAGGCCACACTGAAGGACCGCCTCCTCAACTGGTGTCCGCATGAAGTTAGCAGTACGAACGTTGTAGTACAGTGTATGGACAGTTTAGGCTGTTTGTCAGTGAATAAATGCTACAACTCATCAAGAAACAAGCCAAGTTCCTGTGTCTTGCTTGCCACCTGCTGATTTAAGTGAATTGGGTTAGCCCCGAAGTTAGCGACAATTGATTAGCTTAACCTGACCCGGCTCACTAAAGGTGGACTGACCTTTAGATGAACCAGCTATTCTCATTTTAGTGACAATCTCAACTGCTACTAACGGAGAAATGTCTACCTTCTGAACCTCTCCTGAGTATTTGTTTATTTGGATATCTTCAGTGTTCACTCGAAATTCATGTGGAGATGCGTAATGCCAGGTGACATACTCAGAGCTGTCCACTGATCAGATCACCCAAGATGCATGTGTATGCTGAGTGTAAACAGGGCTTATGTCATTAAAAAAAAATCTGTTGACATAATTCAAAGCACAGGCGTGAGAAAATAGGGAATAGGGAAGTCAGGGAAATTTACATTACAAGTTTACACATTCTTCTTCTCTTACACATTTATATTGATATAGTCACCACAGATATTTAAATATACATAATCAGAATTGTGCTATTCTTTTTTACATAACATGTACTGTATTTCCAAGTATTTCACTTCTGCTGAAATCAGCATGTGCATGTATGAAAGTGTAACACTGTGCTGCTTGTTCAGCTTGTGTACATTACAGTACATGTGCACGGGGGAGCAAGCAGCAGGGAGGCTGACCTACGCAAACTTTGTGCCTCGACAGCGTGGGTGGAGCAGCACCTGAGACGCCTGAAATCTCCTGCGACGCCCTGCCCTCCTTCCACTGTTTACTGGCAGGCTTATCCTGTTTATTTGATTCAATTACAAAACACACTCTGTGAGTGATCTGTTTAACATGGCTCACTGCCAGTGAAAATAGTCATGTTCCCAGCAATTCCAAGAAAACTGGCATAGTGGTCATGGAGGCCATGATGATGACATGTCAGCGCAAGGCTAACACAGCACGGCCCTTATAGTCACAACTCAGCAGAAACCATAGCCTTGACAGTTTGCACAAGCTGTACGCACATGTGCTTTCACTGGCTCAAGTCAATAAGAGATAATTGGCCAAATGTAAGTGGTGGATTAAGATGAAACATGTGAATAAATGAGCGACCCGCAGGACGGTAATGTTTGACCGTACAGCCTCACTTTGTCTAATTCTAAAGTCATTTGAGCCTCACAGATTCTGGCAGCAGCAGCGTCTCTGTTTCTCTTCCCTTCCTCTGAGAGAGGGTAAAGTTCAGTTGATCTCCCCTCAAATCGCTCCAAATATCTTTGGAGTCTCTTCAAAATAAGCATGAAGCATTCCTGCTCCAACATTGTAAAAATTCAAGGCAGCTGTTTTGTGCTTCTAAGGCTTATCTTCCCCGTGTAAAGACATCTCCGGGCTCCCAGCGAACACAATAGCCAGCTGTGGCCAAGTTGAGATAAAAAAAAGAGCAGCAATTTGAGCTCACGCAATTACTTTTCTGTCCCCTGAAAAACTCTCCAACAGAGTGTGAAGAGAACACTTTAGTTTATATGGATGCAACACCATAACTGTGCAGTAATTTCTTTGGCAGTAGCCTGAGCTGGCGTGTTTCTATGGCCTTGTTCAGACTGCCAGCCCAAATCTGTTTTTTGGCATATGCAGATTGTATCCAGATTGATTTTAGAAAGTCTGGACAGCAAAAAACCACATGAAACGTGATTTTTGCAAATCTGATCCAAACCACATTTGGAGGTGGTTCGAAATGTGATTCCAAATGGATTTCTACAGACTTGTCTCAGTACAGACGCTCTGGCCACTCAAATCAGATTTCAGTGTCTTTTCCATCGCTTGCAATGCGACACAATGATAATGTCAAATCCAGAGTGACAGAAGTGCATCTGTACAACTGAGCAGAATGCATGCTGCAGAGCGTATGGAGGACAACAAAGAGAACAACAGTCCATGGACAGACGCTGAAACAACTTGTCTGCTGGTACTTTGGGGGGATGATCAAGCCCCCGGCAACAGTGCCAGGCTTTAAAGCCAATTTGACATAGTGGCCAAACCGTGGAATGGCAACTTCCGGGTCCAAAAGGGGCCCAAAAAGTATTTTTCCTGCACACAATCAAGTTGAAACTCATTTCCAAATCAGAATTTGATCCATTCAGGCTAATCACATTTGGAAAGTCCAGAAGAGCCACACAATTTAATGATTTATCCCCATTCAAGTTAGCTGGGGGCTAAACCAGAAGTTAGCTGTCTGCTCTAGTGAGCACAGTATGTTTTCATCTGGGAAAATTTCTTTACAGCGGGAAGTGGCTTTTTTGGCTTCATGTGCCACTGAGCAACTTTCAAAGGAATGAACGGGGCCCTACCTCTGTCACTGTCACATCCATGGGAATGATGGATCTCTATTTCTCATGTTACCAAATTGGAAAGCCGCGTCACCAGCATATGTAGTTACTGACTCCTATGTCATCCTGTGCCACAACCCATGCAGATAGGTTTGTGATGACTGGACACACAAAACCGATCTGCAAATAACAGTGCAGACAGTCTGTCTTAAAGATCTAATTCGAGAAACAAATATGATTTGCCATCTTAAAGTTAGAATCAGTAATTCTGGATGAAGATGGTTGATATTTGAACTAAACATCCAAACAAATACATCCCTCTTTTCATGTCCCTTCAGAATTTTTGCTCCCCAAATTCATGGATGTGCATTGACAAGACAAAAACAGAAATATGAATCAAGAGTGATGCATCAGCTGTAGTCACATCTGTTCCTCTCACTCTTTATCATAAATGGGGAAAACGGTCCATCCACATTCTCCACCTCTCTGTGGCCTCCCCACCTCTCACTTGACCTGCAATCAGCATCCCTGTGCACAGAAGCAGCCGTCTACTGTCAGATATAGTTAATAAGTTGAAAACCCATATACAGCTGGATATTTGTGTGATTTAAACAACTGCAACAGAAACTCAGAATTAGAAAAACTGTGGGGATCTCTGTGAGACCGTCTCTGATTCAGTGTGAATTGATATATTTAATAAAACTGAAGCGTATCTGTGAGAAAACACTTCCTCCTAGCCAGTGCACAAGCCCCCTACTGATTGGCTGGAATAGTGGCGTGTGTCTCGGTACAAGCCAATCTACAGAGCCAGTGCAATGTATGGACACCAGATTGTATTTTTAAGGCTACACACAGAACAGACAGCTAGAAGACCATGAGGACATATTTGTTAAATTTGACTAAAAGTGTATTAAGAAAATAAAAATAAAAAATCTTTCTCCAGAATCACTGACTCTACCTTTAAAAGCCATCTTGCTGCTGAAGGATTACAAGCTGTTCAAAGCCTCTGAAGGTATGTGGGTTTGGACGGCTGATGTTTTTCCACAGCAGTAAATGGTATTGCAGTTAATTCTGTATTTTGGCAGGGATCCGCAGCTGGAAAACAACTTCTCAGTGCCAGAAGCTGTTTATTATTGCAGAGAGCTTTTACCCAAAATGGCCATTCAGCTACTGTGGTGTCCATGTTGTTCTGACCTGGTTGCATGGAAACCAAGCAAGAACGTGGCAGACTAGTAGGGGATAAACATGAGCATGAGCACGAGGAGTGTATAAACATGGCAGGTCACATATTCATTTGAGAAAGTGTGAATCTTTACGGATACAGAATAAGGGAGGGATATGAATTCTAGCATTAGTGCCAGCAAGACACTGACACAGCATTTTCCCAATGAAGTCATACATGCATAAATATCCCAAGCTGCACATTAGCTAGACCACCAGTTATTATCATCAACTGTGGTGAGGCACTTTCACTGTGTATAGTATTTGGAGCAAGCTGTATTTTTAACTGACTCGTCTGTGCAGGGTTTTTTTTCAAACCAAGCTAGAAAAGAACTAACATGCTTCCTGATATAGAAACAAATCATCATCAAAGCCAGGAAACAACGCGGTGAAAGACAGCAGGAATGCACACAATAGTGGAGCACAGTCCCAGGAATGGGTTAACAGTGGACTCGGAGCTTTCATTTCCTCTTCTGTTCCATCTGAACAAACAAGGCGGGTGACCTGACAGAGCACAGAGGGGCGGGGTGGGGTGGGGTGGGGTTGGTGGGGAGAGAGAGAGAGAGAGAGAGAGAGAGAGAGAGAGGGGTGGTGATGGTAGGGGGGTGTTGCCGTGACTGGAATATAACCAAAGAGAGAGGGGGGAGGAAGGGGAGAGGAGAGGAGGAGGAGGGGAGGGAAAGGACAAGTACACCACGTGATGGTGAAAAGCCTGCAGGCTGCTGTGCTGGGAAAGGCAGACAGAGACATCCCCCCATATTGACGCTGCCGTTTCACCACAACAACAGTTCTGGGAAATGGCCGCCGTCTGTACTGTAGCTACTATTTACATGGGACTGATTCAGCCCCGCTTATCGCTTTCATCATCAGCCGCTGTGGCTGGTCTGACCCCTCGCGCTTCACCTCTCCCATTGATTCCCTCCTCTCTTCCTCTTTCTTCCAAGCTCTCTGTTGATTCTCACAAAGCTTTATCTTGCATGAATGAAAGCGCGGGCACAGAAATACAGAGAAAATAATAAATAGCAGGAAGACGGTGAGATAAATATGGAGCGAGTAACAGGGTAGAAAACAGCAGTGGTGCTGCAGGGATGATTAAGGGGTGGTGGGGGGTGGGGGTGCAGTCTGGACCAGAAGCACTGGAGACATGAGTCATGGCAAGCAATCTCCCAGGGGGCTCGTTGGTGCAGTCTATAAATGGAAATAGCAGAAAAACAGCGGCTTCCCTCGCCCACCCAGGACTAGGTTATGCCTTATTAGAATCTGATGGCTTATGACAGCGGCTGCTTTGTTTAGCCCCAGCCTGAACTTCACTATCTTTTCTTTTTTCTTGACCTGGCAAACGCCATGGAAAAGTGAATGTAAATTAATATAAGCTGCTTAGTGTCAGAAAAATCATTCTGGGATGTGAGAATGTGTCACGAAAAAACAGGTCAAGAAATGTTTTGAACTAAAAACTCTTAAAAGAAGAAGCCGCCTTGTTTTCTTTTTTCACTGTATGCAACCTATATCTGTTAAAATAAATTGATGAGTGACATGAACTAGTTAACTTGGCTCCTTGGTTTCCCCTTGGCTACCCTGCTGTGGAGCTGGCCTAGATCAAACATTGCCAGATATCTGGGACAACCTCCGGAAAAAAATAATGTCTGGTAAAAGTGACCATGGGGAATGCGCTTTCTCTGAAAAAATACACAGTACATGTTTGTAAATCTGCAAGAACACATATGAGTTTTAAAGCTAAGGGTACAGATGACTGCACAAATGTTATATATGTGTTTCTGATAAAGACTCAAAAGAGAAAAACACTGTATCCTGTAACCCCGAGGATCTGGTGGTTATATTAGTAGCTCTGAAAGGACAAATTTGGACAATGTCAGTCTTCTACATTAATGTAGCATGCCTTTGTCTCTCCTACTGAAAAGGTGACTGGCTACACTACATGTCTGCATGATTTCATCAGCAGCGGTGCGTCACATCAACCCGGCGCTCCCTGGCTACTAGGGATGAGCCAGTGGCATGACGCCACCTGCTCTGCCTCCCTCCCTTTTCCACTTCTGAATGCAATCTGCCCACCTGCTTTCATGGTAAGGAGACACACCCTGCCCACCGTTCCTCCCCCCTAGCCTGCAGCTAAAGTGGAGCTAGTCTGCACAGGAGCACAGACGCAGACAGAGCTCCAGCATGCCTGGCCACCATACCAAAGGAGGGAGGGATCTACGTTGCTGTGGGCCTTTTGTTTAGCTGCCACAACTAAAAACTCCCTGCCAGGTTGTGTTTGCTCTTCTTTTTTTCACCTGTCGTCACACTGCTCTCTTTCATCTGTAGGGTTCATCCTAGAGATCATCCCTCAAGGCAGCGAAGACATTATCTCAGTGGAGTAAAAGCGAGAGGTAAAGTGACAGAGGTAGTTTTAAGTGCCTTGCTGAAAACACCATCAAGGCCCTTTGGCTGTTTTGTTCTGTGAGGCACAGTAAAGTTTTCAGGTTGGATTAAGATGAACAGAAGGGGGGTACAGGTGAGGGGCCGTGGCTCCCAGCTCAAGGCAACCCCTGTGTTAGTTGTTGGGGTTATTGTTATAGTCATAATACTGTGTGTTTATCTGGAGATGATGCTGTCGTTCCCTTGGTGATTCATATCAGACCACTGTTCATCAGTGGCTTTTGTAATAGTTTGGTCATAAAATGAATAAATGTTTGGGACTTTGCCAATTTCTTGTGTGTTTCCAGATTTTTTTCAATGAAAGCTTTTAAAATCATATTCATCATCTCACACACAGACACACATCTGTAACGCCAATATTACATAGATTTAAACCTTAAATATCAGTAGAACTTAGTTCATTCAATACCATTGCAAAAGTCATTCAGTCAGTTTTCCAGTCATATTTCTTCTTAAAAGAAGTCAATATTGAGGATTGGCAATGGAGTAATACAGCACTAAACACAAAAGACCACCAAATTCAGATATAAACATTTATTCACATGCCCAAACTTCTACAATAATCTTAATAAGGTTTTGTATTGCACGCACTCAATAAAATACCTACATGTTGCAGCCTACTCTGTCCTCCCAGATTGCAGACACTTAACACAAAGTGGCATGTAGTTTGTTTAGTATATGATGCAACTGACAGCAAGTCAGTAATAATACAGCAGGACAGCAGTAATAATGTGTTTTTTTAGTTTCGGTTTATAAGCTTTATTTGTTTTTCCTCAAGCTAGATGAGAGTAATGCTGGTTCAGCTTGGCGTAAACAGCCCACAGGGGCTCATTCTTAAACATAGTCCTCCTCCATAAACTGATCTCACCGCAGGGCTTTGGCTCTCCATCCAAGCAGCCCTCTGGCCCACATGACAACAGGAGGCCTGTTTTCCCCCCGCAACATAGCAACACCGCCCAGAGCTTACTCTGACCCTTGACAGTCAAAACATATTATTGGCCCAGGTGACAGGAGCTTTACACAAACCAATACAAATACTCCAGGGGGAAGGATGCTGTAAGTGTTCAGACCAGCTTCTGAACTAACAGATTTGAATATACAAGATGAGGAGATAGCACATATTTGCTTTGTTAAAAATTACAAAGAGAAATTGTAAACAAGGGCTCAGAGTGTGAGCTCAGGGCCATGAAGAGAGCTGCAGAACCAGACGTTTGAGTCTCATATTTCAAAGCCTTGGAGATGGTGCAGGCCTCAGCTGGGCCACATCTACTGTAAGTATGTTTCATCTTGACATCTTTGCAAGGTTAAAGACTCAACAAAACAAATCTACAGCCCCCTAACACCCGGGCATTATCCAGCCAATCTATAGCTGCAGGAAGATTGAGTTGTTCTTTTTCATCATCGCTGCAGGGGTTTGAGTCATTGTGGAAGACTTTTGGCCCACTGTGGCGCCGCTGTGCCAGCATAAGTCACACAGAGATAGAAAAGAAAGCAGGATAGGTAATTCACCACCATGTCCTTACACCTCCTTCAACAGGGTCTGTTGTTTGTCCTCAAAGACAATGTGCTTGTGTTTATATGCTCTCATACATATCAATTACTTTACGACTTGGGCAGTGTCATCCTCAAGGTGCTTGAAAATTAGGTTTCAATGTCAGCTGAGAGGCACATTCCAGCCCAAAATAACAGAGCTTTCACCTCCGGGCTATTCAGCTTCCCCGTCAGCATGCAGTGACTGAAACTGAAACCCTCCCATCTAAATAACAGTGAAATCCAGGCTTACACAAGCAACGTGTTCCTCTTGCATCAGCAAATGAACTTTTTCCACATAACAGTTCAGCTGTCAGCAACTATAGTGAGTGTTTATAAGGAAAAAGAGGAGGGGAAGTGAAACCTCTCGGTGCCTCTTTGTTGCTATAGAGCACATGGAGGATTGGATTCCTGAAAACTCGGACAGCAAAAATGGCGTCACCCTCTCACTGAGTCAGAGACACAGAGTGTGCCCTGGATGAACTTCCTGTTTCAGTCTGCCACAGATATAGGGTTTCTCCAGCCTAGCCACACACAGGAAGTGAGTCACACTTTATTCACCAGTCGTCTGCAGGCTGCAGACTCCTCTAGCCCCAGAGTGACAGGCCGTGGAGGGAGCCAAATTAGCTTCTGAAACTTTAATCTCCTACAACTCAATTATTTAATATCTGAGCCACCCACTTCAAAGGAATACCTCAGCTCCCTCCTCCCTAGCTGCCTTGATGGAGGCTTTCAATCCCGTCTCCTGAAGGACTCACCCATTTTATATCTGTTCCCTGCGGTTTGAATGACGCTCTGCTGAAATCTTAAAGTGTTCCCTGAAATCCGAGATATACTGTGCTAATAAACCGCAGTGCATTAAGAGCTGTGATAGCTGGAGGTGAAATCATAGTATAAAACTTCAGTTTTGTCACCACAAAGTCACCCATCCTAATTTTGGATTCCCCATCCAATTGTAACAAAATCATTTGCAGCTGCAGAGCATAATCTCTTCAAACTCAAACAGGCACGAGGAGGAAGCAATTACTGTGATTTGGAATGAAGCGTGAACACAAAAAACCTAATGGAAATATGAAAAACAAGTTTATGTAATAAATAAGAGATGAATTTTAATGTAGGAAACAGGAGGAAATACATTCTGACGTTTTCTGTAAAATAATAATGTCTTCTTTTAAATGTTAAATAGTGTCAGTGTACTGCAGAAGATGAGGTCATCCAAATTAATAGGCAGCAAAGGTAAAGAACAGAAGTAACCTTGTGACGGGGGTCATAAATTATTTTGGAATTGGCCTTGATTTTTGTCTCACCCAGCCACATAACACATTTCCAGACCTGCATAGCTATTGGCTCTGTAAAAAGTGGATCAGAGAAGTGGAAAGTTAATCCCCAAGACCCTCCCAGCCAGAGATGAGGAGGGGGGTGGGCTGTTGGCAACTGCAAAGAGGCACGGGGGGCTCTCTGTCTCTGTGGATTCACACACACACACACACACACACACACACACACACACACACACACACACACACACACACACACACACACACACACACACACACACACACACACATCCTGCTGCAGTGACACACTCACAGCCGCAAAAATACAGATAGACACATACAGTACAGATGTGTACAAAACACCTACTGACACACCCACCCAACTTCATATTAAAACTGTAGAATACAAATTTAGAAGCCAAAGATAGATTAAAAATCTAGTGTTACCTTCGTAAAACCTATATAATCTATATATAGCTGTTGTTTACACATTTGCATCCTATGTCCAATCATTTCATGTTGAATGTTTTTAAGCAGCATTGACTAAATACACTTTTAATTTTCTCAACTTGTTTTAATAAGGAAAAAAGAAGGAATGTCCTACATATCGGTATGGCTCATGTTATCTTTTATCAGTGTTACCCAACCCACTGTCTTGAAATATAATACCTTTTATGAAAACTGAAATAAGGCAAGGTCCTGAAACTGTTACTACATTATTATATTGCTTGTGGACCAAACTACTTCATTAAAATCATACTAACATTAGAGGAAAATTATTACAGTTAATCAGAAGTTCAACTATTTGGCCAGCTAGCCTTAACTGACTTTTACCTAACTGACCCAGTAGAGCGTAATTCATTCACATTACCATGAATTGCGCTAAATTTGAGATATTTTCACGTTTTTTTTCTCATGCTATGTCATTAAATCCTGTCATTTCAGCTCGAGGTTAGTTCAACCTGACATAGGGAGGAAGGTTTGTGTCTGACAATTGTGATGGAGAGCAACTGGAATGCTCATTCACTCTTTGACATCTTCTATCCCTGACTGCATCTAGGACAAACTGGCAGGCTGTGATCTCCTAGCTGACCCTGATGTGCTTGTTCCTCTTGCCATCTGTATTGACAGCGGTGTCCAGCAACATAGGAAAGCGAGAGTCCTGTCAATTGTTCTGCAGGCTCTGCTTCAACAGTCATCCTATCCTCTAGGGTTCTCTCCTGAACTGGTCTCTGATGCCTCCAGTGACTTTCCAGAGCCCATGCAGCCCAGCTGGACCCATCTCTCCACAGTAAAACGACAGCACTGGTAAAGTCAACAAGGCCAAGGTTCATTACAAACCCGTTCCCCATCTTTGTGGGGTAAAAAAGGACAAATCCCTACACCCTTGCATTGACTATAGCGGACCGAACTTTGAGTTAATGAGAGGACATTAACTCTTTGTCCTCTCAACTCAAACTGCGGTATGCTTATCATCTGGTGAAGATCAGGGAGGGACACATTTGGACAATGTCGGCCTTTCATACTCCTGGTGAACAGTTTGAGTGTGCCTTTTGGTCTTACCAATGATATCCTCTGGGATGTGCTCAGTGTTTGTGTTTTTGTATATGGATGACATACTAATTTGTTCCATGTCCAAACAGGAACATATGTCACAAGTCATCCAGAAGCTCCTGGAGAACCAACTCTGTTCTGCCAGGGATTCAATGCTTCAATGCTTTGTGGGCATCAGTTATACCCAGAAAGTGCTTCTCCACAATCTGACGGTATCCTTGCTCCAACATGCATCATCAACACAGATACCTGGGAGGTGTAGGACAAGGTAAAACACTTCCATGCAGAACCACTCTTCCCCATACAGGAACATGGGGCCAGCGTCCCCTCAGTCCAGAAGTTCATACGGCAGCGTCAGTGTATTGGTTGCATGCCTGATCCACCCTCCTATGCTATTCTGACCATTATCAACGATCCGCCAACCAATGCCACATCCCTGCACCCCGCTACACCTTGGGCAGTACACCTTACTGTCAGAGTAGGACTTTCATTCATATGGCTGTCCATCTCCATCTGTTGTAGAGTTCATCCTACCTTCCATGTCTCCAAAGTCAAACTGGTCAATGAGAGTCTGCTGCAGCCTCCTTGCAGCTAAGTAAGTGGGGCTCTCTTTGCAACTTTGTCGGTCTCCTTGTCTTGTTTTTGGGTTCAAACCTGCCAGTACCAGTGAACTTCACACGTCTTATTTTGAAATGCTCATGCTAAAAAAAAACAACTAAAAAAACAGTGCTGTTATGTTCTTTCTATTAACCCCTTAAAAATAAATGATTCTTTTCTATACAAACCTAATATCAAACCATATTTGTGGCATTTTTTTTCTTTTTTTAGGTGATAGAACTTCTTATTAAACTTTTTTATGAGAGGATTTTTAAGAATATTGTTTAGCCTTAGCACATAACAACCATCTTTCAAAATGGTAAACAGGAACAACCATGGCTGCCAGCATCACATCATATCTGGCACCATCCGCCTGGAACAGATGGCTTTCCAGGCAGACTATATTAAATGTACCTAATGAGCCAGAGCACACATGATCTCATGCTAGCCTACTTCCATTCTTAACCTCTCTATATCATGCACGTATGTAAGTGAATAGTCCCGCAAGTATGTGTGCACTAATTTGGCGGGTACATGCATACAAATGCAGATGTGTCTGTACGGGTGGAGGATGCAGGATATTCTCCACTCTCTTAACAGCCTTTTCTAAGTGGAATGACTCTATCAAGGGAACAATGGGTATTCTGAGCCCGGCAATGTGACAAAGGTTCACACTGACACGCTTTCCTAAATTAGGCTGTTCATGCACAGGAGGGAAGTGAGTCCTGCTCCTATTCTTCTCCTCTACTCGAGGGTTATTGTGTAGACAGGAAAGGCTACAGAGACATATGACTTGACATGCTCTCTAAAGTAGGTTAAGGGCACTCTACTTGCAAATGTAGAAAAAAGAGGAACACTATTTAAACCGTGCATCAAAGAAAAATGACGCTGTGGCATGTTAAGCCAAATGATTCTTTTATTGTCATGGTGACACTAAATCCTGAAGGGTTCAGATAAATTAGGGTTTATTGTCACAGAGGGATATATTGTCATGGTCAAACTTTAACAATTACATTGACAGTTTAGACATTTAGATGATGGTTTTATTCAGTAATAAGCTAACAATTCCCAGATCGCCAACAATAGAGGCAACCTAAAGTGTGCATCTCTCTGAGGAACAAGTCATCTATCTCTGACAGCTGGAGAAAGAAACCCTCCTTCCTCTGCTTCACCTTTTCACCTCCAACCACGGAGGGACCTTCATCCAGTGAAAACCGAGACCTTAACTGATGTCATTATGAGATAACCTGCATTACGTCAAACCCTGTTTTTCTACAATGCATGTTTTCCCTTCACATAAACACAGGCTACTCATGAAGATATTGCAATACAGAATGCACAGAATTGCAGATGTGAACAGAGAGGCCTTTGAAGGAGCAGAGTTGGGGCCTCCTCAATTCCACCGCCTTCCCTCCCCGGCTCGAACTCCCACCGCACAAGTCTGCTTCCAGGAAACCAGCTGTTGGACTGAGGAGAAGGGAGGAGGTGATATTCTATATCAGGGCTGTGAATCACAGTTCCATGCTCTGTATTTTTCCTATGGTGGTTTGGCTGCCTGGCTGGCTGGCTGGCTGAGCGGCTGGCAGGGCGCATGAGGAGGAATGTGTTATGGAGCGGGCCCCAGCCCTGAGGGACTGACTGGGAGACTGGGACAGGGGGTTGCTGGGTTATTACATGGCCCCGGGGGTGCTTATTTAAACCAAAGTCCTGTCTGGACTATTGCACTCAAACACTGTTATTGTACTGCAGCTGCAAGAGACACAAAAGCAGAGAGTTGGAAATAGGGAGGAGGAAGAAGAGAAGGAGACAGAAGGAGAAAGAGAGAGTTATCGTGGGAGGGGGAGAAGCGGGAAAAGGGAAGGGAGAAAGGAGGTCTGGACAATGTCATCCTTCCTTCCCAGGAAACGGCACAAACAATAAGTAAAAAAGGGAGCAGAAGAGGGAGCAGAGCAGGGACAAGCCATACTTAGGAACTGGATGATGAAGGAGCTATGCGAGTGCATCGAGTTAAAACTGGAACTGGATCAAACCCACATTGTAAAAGTATCTGCAGGCTATGGGTGCAGGATGTTCGAGGTAAAAACAAACACTGCAAGTGTGCATATTTAGGCATGACACATTTTGAATAACATCTGGTCTGGAAAGATTTATCATTCAGATGCACAACAAAGAACAACATCTAGGCAATCATTTTAATGGAAGGAGATGGATTAGTTTTAGGGCTGGAAAGTCACACGTCATGCAAGGCTGGGAGCTGCTAGCATCAGCGGGGATCAGAGCCGAGGGTTCGTGCAAAGTGAGAGGAAAACTCGAAGAGCCTGGCCCACGCTGTGAAATGGCGGAAATCCTGGTCTGATTGTGCAGTCGTGTTTGCTTGTGCTCAGACAGCTCCTAGGAAAGGAATGTGTGGCCTACATTCCCTCTCAAGCCCCCGCCTCCGCTTCTCCAGCACTAACACTCACTGTCAGCACAGCAAAGTTTAAGAGGCTGCATACCAAAAACAACAAAGGACGGAAACACTGGAAGCACACGGTTCTGACTTACTGGCATTTTCAGGTTGGGTTGACAAGGACACGGTTTACAAAACAAAAACAAAAAAAAGCGAACAGTTGCCCTGCAGGTTTGAAAGCACTGCTATGCAGTCATTTACGCCTGGAAGAGGAGGCAGGAATGGGTTAAGTCTACTGCAGAGAGAGAGAAGAGGGAGAGGAGTGGAGGTATGGGGAGACAGAAGGGGTAGGGGTGGGGGCAGGCAGGCAGGGAGAGCGTGTGTTTGTGTGTTGGGGGGGGGGGGGGGGGGGGGGGGGGGGGTCAGCGCTGCATTCAGATGAAATTAAATGGAGGCTAAAGTGCTGACTCATTGCGTTCAGGCCCCTTATTACCTGCTCCGTCACCCAGGCTTTATGGGGTGGGCTGCCAGAAGAAGGCTAGGGGGAAGCAGTGGCAGGCAGGCAGGCAGCCCTCATTTACAGGAACCCTTCTGGAGGCAATAACACTGCAGTCAGCCAGCCAGCCCCGTGGCTCACCTGCATTCTGCACTTCCAAAAAAATCACACACACAAATCACACACACATACACACACACACACACACACACACACATCCCCCACCCCTCTCATTTTTTGGCTAAACAGGAGGAAGCCTGCTTTTGCTGCTAATGAGACATCAAGGGGAGCTGGGGAATCTGGGTTCGCTTTGTACAGGCTGGTCTGGTAGGCCGGCCTGTCATGCTTTGTGTGTGTGTGTGTGTGTTAGTGTGTGTGAATAGAAAGTCTTTGTTTGCTTTTCTGTACTTCCTTGTGATGGAGTAGTGCTGTGGTTTACACCACAAGCACAACGTAATAAATAATATGCTGAGCGTGCATTCATATTGTATACCCAGAGAAATGTGTTTGTACAGAAAAGTTGTCTGCAGCTGAACTTGCGTGCGTCATCACCCTCAGCATCTGATCACATTCTCACACCATCAGATGTGTAAGTTATCACAGCAACATTTGCATCGCATCTAGTGCTCACCTAGAGAGGTGATAGAGTTGTTAGCGGCATGAAAACAGAGGCAGGGTGGTGACATGAGGCACATTTTGGGCAACAGTCAGTAATTGATATTTTCCTAGATGCAAGATTTTTCTATCGGTGTCAAATAAAACATGATTTCAACACTGTAACCTCCAGTGTTACATTTCTGGGTGGAATTTGATATTTGTGGAAAGTATGCGTGTGTTCATTTACAGTCACAATGGATCACCGATGTTGATGCTAGATAAACAGACATAATATGAGTGGTTTATATAATGTGCATGATGTATAGCTGTGGTCAGCCTGGAGCACTCACTGGCTGTGGAAAGCGCTTATTGCTGCTGATCAGACGAAATGGACTCCAGCACTGTCAGGCTCCAGTTTGTCTCAAATGGTCTGGGCAATCAGAGCATACGGCCAATAAATGAATGCATTCTCTCTGTCCTGGCTCTGATTCTCCATCTCCCTCATTACTCTCATTACTCTGCAGCTTGTGGGTTATCTAATGCTCTCCCCATGGCTTATGGTTTGGCTGGGGATTAGACTCATTTTTCCAAGGGCATTTTATAAACAACCCTGTGTGCTTCCCGTTCCCGTGGGCTGAGCTGATGTAGCAGCAGAATTTACGACCTCTGAGGCCTTGTGGCCTCACTCCCATTGCAATACATTATTCAAATTCATTCTCTCTCTCACACAGAGCGGAGGGCAATTATTTGAATATCCGCAGGAGTGCAGCTGGAGTGCTGCGGCTCATCTTCAACAGCAAAGACGGTGAAATTGCCTCACTCCGGCGGATCAAGGTTGTAGGCAATGAAGCACTATAATTTATGACACAGTTTGATATTTCAGTGAAGTCATTGATTCCCTCGTGTCAGACCTTGGCAAGGACGGCTCCAGAATTCACAGAATGTAATTCCAATTCTGCCTCGATGAAGTTTTTTTTTTTACTGCACTAATTGGACACTTGGCTGGCTGCACATGCTGTAAAATGAATTTTCCCCTGAATCAACAGAAACAGCCCTCAGAAATACAACATTGTGCCCATGCTCTGCAAATTATTTTCAAGGCTTCTGTATGAAGTGTAGCAAATGAAAAGTTTGCACCCAAAACAAAATTTGTGTACTGCCTGAGGAAAAAAACACGGACTGATATCCTGCATGCAGTAAGTTATTGAACCTGCCCCACTTTCAGCAGTGAACAGATGCAGTGTCCTCATTTCTTGTACAGTGAAGCGCTTCTCTGTCACACCTACATCATGATGTAAGTGTTGTTCACACCACAACAACACATGCGTTTGTACCATTCACAGATTCCATTACAGCGTCTCACAGTGACAGACTAGAAGTCACATTGGATTACACAACTCCTTCTGAGTTAAAAATACTGTACATTGTGACTGTAAACAAAGATGGAGGAATTTGGCCTCACCCTCCCAAACCTCGCTCAAGGCTCCTGTCATACCCCCTGGTATGACAAGTTGCCATTTATCACTTGCTGATTATTATTTTCTTTTTGGTGTTTTTTGGTATTTTATCTTAACAAATTATCAGCTCATAGTTCTTTATGTTATATATCAGTTGCAGATTTAGACACACAGCAGACAAAGAGAAACATTAAAATGAATTTGGAGTTGTAGTCTAATAGTCACTCTGCATTTAGGTCTGTTTTCATCACCACCAAACCCTAAGAGAAGTAACTGGCTCTTTAGCAGCTAAATTCTCCACTATGTTCCCC
Organism: Scomber scombrus; assembly: GCF_963691925.1. NCBI lineage: Eukaryota > Metazoa > Chordata > Actinopteri > Scombriformes > Scombridae > Scomber > Scomber scombrus. The sequence goes on along the minus strand of NC_084981.1, from coordinate 9,599,382 downwards.
AGGTAATTGTTTTCTCTGTTTGCTGGTAGCTTATAGCAAGTTTATCAGACCTTTTTTTGTTGAGAACAGCTGGCTGCTGCATCAGGGAACAACACTGATGGCAGTGGTGAGACAGTTAGCTAAAAGACACTACAATGCTCTACAGAGTCAGGAGATAATTATCTGTGGGTTTGTTACTGCTTGTTACTGCTACCCTTTCACATTACACAATGGACCCATTGTTGATATAAAAATAATGATTTAAAAACTTTGCCATATAGGTGACAGATGAGAGGAGAAATAAAATGTGATATCAAAACATATTTAGGAACACTTCTTTTATCTCTCCAGCACAAGGAAATGGGGTCATGTGTAAGAAATCTTATGAAACCGTGTCTAATTGCTTTTTTATTCTTCCCTTTTGGTACCACACCTGTCTTTAGTATCACTGCACATTAGGTTCAGAGGTCAAGTTTAGCACAGGAAGTCACCATTGAGTCCTTTTTTCATTCAGTGCTGACATTCCTTTTGTGTGTGAACCACTGTTTGTGTCCTTGTATGTGTTGGAAGTGGGGATAAGTTTCCAGTAGCACATCTGCCTCAGTAAATCTCATGTGTCTGTATCCAGTTTCCATCATTGATACAATGAAAGCAATGCAGCGATAACATAACCTCATTCAAACACTAAAAGCAGGACAAGGACAGGTAAGAGCTTGTTGATCGTCTTTCCCACAAGTGCAGTTTTTATACCCTTTTGGGTGTGCCTTTAGTGTTAACTGATGAAAAACACTGTGACGCAACTGTGTCTTTATTCATGACAGTACACGGTGGGAGGGTTTAACTGTGAATGCATGCGGCTCCGTAAATAAATAATCTAAACTCGCTGAAGAGAAAACCTCCAACAATAAAAGATTTTTCTTCACCGACGAGTGAGTCACCATTCAAAGGAAAAGGGGGTCTACATTCTCCGCCGCTGAACATTCAGGCATCAATTTCACTAGTGTGAAAAGCCAGCTGACAATAGAGCTAATTGATGAGGATTATCCAGCAGAAAGGAGGAAGTCGTGTGACGTGACTCATTGCCGCCATCTGTGCGAGTGTGCTGTATTTTCACAACCATGCCTCTGAGAACAGAAACACTTCCTGTTTGGCACAACGCCCCAGCAAACATCATGCTACCCTGACTGACTCTGACTCTGTCTCTATCTGGGTGATACTTTCACTTGCACCTGCACCTTACACTGCCCTCAGCGTCTGACTAGTTGTTACTGAGGAAAAGCACAATATATATAGAGAGGAATGTGAGTCATACTGAGAGCATCAAAACACTTCCTTCAAAATGATGACATACACACACACTCAAACACACACACACACACACACACACACACACACACACACACACACACACACACACACACACACACACACACACAGACTCTCTCTCTCTCACACACACACACACCCACATATATATAAACACACATATATACTGTGAAATTCCCAGTGAGTCGTCTGACTAATCACATTTCTCTATTACCAGCTAATCCAGACACAAAGGCACAAAAGTGGACTCTCAGGAACCTTTTTTAATTATTATAAAGTGTCTTGGCCTCACTATTAAAACTTAACAAGTTTACAATCATCTCAGCCAGACCTCCTAAATATCTGCAACATAACAGTTGAGAGGGCAGAGTGGAGTGCTGCTTTCTACCAGACAGTGTTAATGAAAGTCAGATTGTGTGATGAAGATATTCAGCAAAGTTTAAAACTCAGTCACATCATTGTCTCAGTGAGTTAATGCACTGGTTCTTCTTTCTTTTCCTTTCATTCTCTCTCGGGGCTGTACATTCCATCTCCACCATGACACATTACCAAACTGTCTGTGTCATTTGAGTGAGCAATTGCTAAATATGCCCCGGCTCTGGGTGAGACATGCAGTGACACAGCTGGCTCTCCTCACAAAGGGGAAATTACAGTGTTCAGTGGGTGATTTTCTGATTCAGTCAAAGTGAAAATACCCTTTAACTTCAAAGTAACCTTACAGGAAGATGAGAATGAAACACTGTGGGAGGACTTCATGTGTCTGAACACTTATATAGATGTAAACAGAAACACACTCATGTCTTGTAAAATAAGGGAAAGTGATTAAATAACAAGCATAAAGCGCCCCCCCCCCCCCCACACACACACACACACACACATGCAAACACGCACACACCTCCCCTCCCTCCAGCTGGTTCCCTTCTGACTCATGGGGGATTACTTGTCTGATCACTTTGATCTGCGTGCCGCTGCCAAAGCTATTTTCTCCACCCATCGAGCAGCATGCAGGCTGCATTAGCCCACAGGCAGGAGACAGAAATTCAGGTTAGAGTTTCATCTGCCCACTGACACCCAGACTGTACCTACTAAACCCACGTTGCACGGTTTACAGCTAACAGGAGGCGGAGTCGATTCAGAGCCAATTTCAGTTAGGATTGCCAAGAACGGTATCTGGTTATAGGAGGATGTTGCACAACTGTGATGAATAACAGTCACTTCTAACCACAAACTGTTTGCTCCTGATGCAACAGGATCTCTCACACATGATAGGTGCTCTGATATGAAAGGAAGGTCAAAGAGTTGCACTCAGATGCTGACACAGAGAGTTGCACTGGAAACTATGTGTTGTGTTGCTACCGCCAAATGATTGTAGAGTGAGCAGCCTGAATGCAAAGGAGAAGGGGGAAAGTATTCTGACACATTCACACTTATCTGTTTGAAGAAGGAGATAAAAGAGCACAGCAGATGGTGATGCACGAACCTCTCTTGATACATTTCTCTTACCCGAGCAGCCAAGGCACAAACATTTGATGACACCTTTTTTTTCCTTCTTTTTATGACACATGAATCAACATGAAGTATGTGAATCATGCCTGCCCTGATGTGACTGAGAGCCATCTCCGCCTCATCTGGTGCACGCTGTTCCTGTCGCTGCCTGCCTTGGTGCCAGGTAAACTACTCCAGCTGGAAAAAGAGAGGCGAGCAGTGTGGTGGTGTACGTGACTCAGTTTCTGCAAGAACTAATTGTCCTTCGCTTTCTCTTTCTCCATAATTTCCCCACCAACACCACCCAGCCACCCACCCACCCACCCACCCATCCATCCATCCTCCCTCTCGGAGACTTGGAGGAGCCAGCGTTATCAGCGGGTGTCATTTCATGAGTGCCATCATCAAAGGCAGCTGCCTGGTTCCCATGGAAACAGCCCACTTCAGGGGAGGTAGATCGCAGGAGGCATGTGTTAGAATGCTGCGGGTTACTATGGAGACTGGAGCGACAGCTTACATAAGTATTCACTGTGTGCGTCTGTTGCACCAAGGCACATTCCACCATATAATTAATGCTCAGAGTGTTTGCTTGCTGCTGTCGAAAATTACAACAATGTCATTTCAAGTGGCAGGCAGCGATGCACGTCGGCCGCGCCGCCACAGTCAAGGTCAGGCTAATTTCCCCGCCAATTAAGCCCAGCTTGTGCGTGGAACAGCTGTCAACTGCCATCTCCAAGGTGACACATCAAATTATTCTTTTTTTTACCATCCAATAGCCACTCATGAACACTTTAACCATAGTCCCAGATGTGGTTCATATTCAATTGAAAGACAAGCAACCCTCATGTATTCCTACTGAAAAAGATGTGTTCTTTGAGCATGAGCCATGAGAGGGGCTCGGACAGGAGAGGAAATGGGATGCAAAGGTGGAAGTCAATGTGTTTTATTGGTCCTGAGCTAGCTCTGCCAATAATTAATGGATCCCCTCTGAAAAGAAACACTGCAGTCAAATTGCCTTGAGTGCCTGGACTCCAAATGGGAGGAGACAAATGATGTCCATCTTATCTGAACTGTGCATAATGCTTTTTCTGTATCTCTGATTTATGCACTCATCACATCATATATTCTGCCATCTCCACCCAGCTGCAGCCTTTTAAGTCCTGATTGCAATTAGATTCTGTATATATATGCCTTGCTTTCATCTCTGGTGTACTGTATATAACCAATGTTCTGCTGCAGCTGTCGTGACAGACCAACAAAACAGGAGGCTTATGAGCAGCAAGGGATCACAACACACTGTATGTAAAAATAGCTCCTTCTGTTTGCACTATATGAGAAATGAAAGTTGCCCTTAATTGGTCTTGTGGTATATTTATAATCTTCATTGTTTACATATGAAATGTAATGATGTAGGTTTGCATGGCTTGACTAGAGTAGTTTCAGTTTCGTTTTTTTTTATCGCTGCAGCAGAGTTCTTAAAAAATAAAGAAAATATTAATGCTTCTGTGGTAATTAAATTCTTAGCAATATTACTGACACTGAATCTCACCTTTTACCCACTTCCCATGACTCACATACCCATGGTCACATGAACAGACACATCATTAAATACAACCAAGTATTTGCAAATGGAAACAGCATCCATGTGACCGCATGCAAAATTGGCATCACATAGACAGGATTTTCATACCTTTCACGCCACTCATGCTTATTATGTGGCCTTAAAGAAACTGTGTGCACACTGCTCCAAAAACTATTGGTACAGCCTGGTAGTAACCGAAACCATGTGCTGCACGCAGCTCACCATGTGGTGCCTCCTCAACAGCTTTTGAGACTGTTGCAAGGGGGGTTGATGGGGTAGAAGCACATTGGTTAGGAAACCGCAACATGACAAATGTTGTACTAATAACACTGTCACACCAGCAAGAGCCAGGCGGGGAAGACTCACTCAGTGTGTGGTGCTTTTTTGACACATAAACAACTAAGGACTTCCCCTTTTGTGTACTCTAGTATTTTAACTGGGAACCATGATAAGTAGCCTGGGTTACTATTAGTTCAATGATAATAATAAAACAATTCAATAGAGCAACAATAGAAAAGAACTGATCACATTCATATTGTTGTGAAGTTGGTTGTCAGCTGCTGGAGCTTGTTTGTGTTTCGTATTATGACTTCCAGCTGGCCTTTTTTCATCATAACCACATCAGGATGTTTAGTGGATTCAGTTCAAACCAGAGATATTTTGGACACATGTCCAGTACCTCCGCCCCAAATAATAATCTGGTTATACACATTCAAGATAATAAAAGAAGATTGGTGTTGTTTTTGTGGCATCAGCATAACACAGTAGAGCATGTAGCCACCTTACAGAGTAGTTTGAACCTAGGTGACTTGAATAACTATCACATGCGACTATAATACCCAGGACAGATGGCAGGAGGGGAATGCCGTCTGACTATGGACAGGGACATGCTCTACTAAGTGAGAAGAATGCGTTGTGACACTCCTCCGGGGCACCTTGTGAACAGCGTGACAGTGGCATGAAAGCGTCAACATGTCAGTTTTCACAGTGCGCTCCTCTCTGTGCAGGCCTGCCAAAACGACCCACACTTCAGTTCAACTTCAGAAAAGGCTTGTACTGTTGCTACTGGAAGTATTGCTGCAATATTTTACCATGAGGAAGTGGATTTTTTTTTCTTGCCCAGTCTTGAAGAAAGATACTTCTGGTACACCAGTGGGATGGTAGATAAGCTCATTAGTTGCCTGAGGTTGTTTTTGTCATTGGGGGCTGTAAATGGCTTTTATAATTCAATCAAGTCCACCTTGTCTGCACTATGAGTCAACTCTCTGCTCTCCACCGACTGTGCCAGAGCTGTTGCACCACATCATATTTTGATGTTTCGCAAAGACCGCAGCAGCAGCGTGACTAGCATACGATGGTATTTTGATGCTGTGCACCAACAAAACAAAGATGATTGTGTTGGATTGACCTAAAATCCCCAATAGCATAATTCCATGAAGTGTGCTCAGTCACTGGTAGCTTCCCAAGCCAAACCCTCAAGAGTTCATAGCTGCTTGTTTTGGCACAGAAACAACATTTTGGCAGACAATGACAAACCTGCTCACCTGTAATCAAATGAGAAAGGCCAACACCCTTTTCTCAAGCATCAGATTAACAGTCTCTGTCTCTCACTTCTCTGTACGTCTGTCTGTTTGTTACATAAGTATACGGATAGTGCAAACCATTTCCAGCTTTAACCAATAATTAGTCCTGTGCTGCCTATTTTAAGTAGGGAAACAAAATGACCATCAATGTCCTTCACAAAATAATGAGACTAGTAATTTCCTTGTCTTTCCTTCCAGGGGAGTGGCTCATGAAATAGGCTGCATTCACTCTAGATGAATTATTACCATTCATTCTGATGCCCTGCAGGCAGCTTACACATCACAGAGGCCCATATTTCTTGGCAGCAAACATATTAGAGTTTGAACCCCTGTCATGCCTACTCTGCAACCTTACTGATACCCTGTAACCACCTCCAGTCATAATCAGAATGTGAGACCGGTGCAGGGAGGGTGAATAATTAATGCTGTGTCTTTTGGGTTTGCTTATTTCACTAAGCAAAAAAGAAGTTTCTTGCCTTCATCGCCTGCGGCCAAATACTTAGCTTGCCTGGCACTGCGTTCAGCTTCTAAAGGGATGATGCATTGCCCAGAGAGCTTTTTTTGCCAAACCATCACATAAGATTCGACACAGGAAAAACAAACTTGTGCAGAAACGAAACTCCGGATGAACTCCTATAACGCTGAAAACTGAAGGGAGACATCAAAGCACATTTTTTTACGACGAGCAAAAACATCAATATCTCTCAGGCATAAACATGTCATTAGCATGTGTGATGACATTTTCTTGTCAGGAGAACACACAGTTTTAATAGGTGGAGGTGGCTGTAAGGCTGAAGGGAGTTTGGCACAGCTTTCCATGCCATGAAACGTGTTTATCCGGCCCACTAGACAGACAGGAGATAGCAGTGCTTGGGCTGAGAAGAGCGGGGGTGCCCTGTGGTTTCCATGCTGCCAGGAAACTCTGGAGTGTCCTGTGGTCCATCCCTGTCACAATGTCCTGCAGTCTATCTCCTCCAACTGTGGAAAACAAAACATTATTCAAACACACCATCTTACAGTGGCAAGATAAGAAGGAACATTATCCATGACCTCAACCTCCCTGATGATATTGGCAATGTTACAACGGACCATTCACTAAGCCTCCTTAGCAACTGTTGCTAGGCATGCAACGATTCCTGTTCCTGCACGGCTCATATGGAGTTTACAACAATATCAGCGGCAGATTTACCACTTCCATCTCTTCAGAGCAACAACCATCGTAGCTTATCTCAAGTCAGATGCTAAACTTAGCCTCTTATCTACAAGCAGCACCACACCTGATTGTCTTTAGCCAGACCTATCTTCCTCCCTACATGATCTATAGCACCTGCTGCGCGTCACAGATAGACTCAGATACTAAATCCAGCTGGTTTGTCCACATTAACGCAAACACAGCCACAAAGTTCAGCAGCTTTGTATGATGTGGCAAGGCAATCGATGATGAATCTCAGTTTTCATAATGAAAAATGTTCAGGGAAGTGCTTATTGCAGAGCAATAATACTGAAGATGCTTTATTTATTTTCTCCATTGATCCTGCAGATTTATGCACCTACACTGTGATTTGTTATCTGTTCCTGAGAACAAATAAAATGTGTCTGGAATAGTAAAATGTTTCCACAGAGCATCTTTAGTTCTCAGCAGGTTTGATATTAGCTCTTAAAATGAACCATAAATTCACACACATCATCATACTGCCACTGGCCATCATACAGGATGATCCATGTGGTTATCTGTGTTTGCCTTACAGTCTCCAGTCAACGTAAAAACACTGCCTCAGCACCAATTTGTCAGCTTGTCTGGATGGGTCTTAAAACGGTGTCATTATCACAGCAGGCGCAAATCCCCTCCCAGATTGCCTGAGGTTGCACTGCTTACCTAATGCCACCCAGTGACTTCCAAAGCCATAAACTTATTACAAACATTCAACAGGTTTGGACTGCTGCATCTGCACATCAGTCAGAGGGCTTAGGGAAGGACAAGCTGTTACTAGGGCTGACCATGAATATGTAGCAGTGTTGTTTCTGTTAAGGTCAACAGGTTACACAGCTCTGTCACACAGTGATTATGTGCAGTCATATGACCCAGAGTAGTGAATGCTTTTAACCTACATTTTGAATAACCATAATTAGCTGTGCAGCATTTCCTGTGAGTTTAGAAAAACTCAACAAGTAACCAGGAGGATGCTGTTTTGAAGTGAAGCCCGGTGGGATTTTTAAAGCTGCAACATAGTACAGAGTAACAATTTATAAATGAAATGTTTTGTGGCTTCTCTGGTGATCAGCTGTATCCTCCAGAGCCTCAGTATTCCAGTAGCAAAAGAAGATTTATGGCAAGCTCGCGTACTCGGGACTCTGGAAAAATATAACTGAAATGAATGACTGGAAATGAAACAAACTGGGCTTCATTTTATAATTCCTCACATTTCATGACCAGCCACGGTGGAGTCAGCTCAGTGTCACATGACTGGTCATCTGTTAGAGATGACGCTTACTGCAACTTGTTCAAAACAGAAACTGAGTCATCAGACAAGGCATCCACGCCTTATAAAACCCCTTAACTCTGGGTTTGGTTTCATGTCCTGATATCTTGTGAAAATGACAAAGCATACTTTGAGCTGATAAGAAAAAACATAGAAATGAAGAAGTTTATTGTGTTAATGCTGAGTGACTCTTTTAAGGTTTTAACCACTACAATCATATACATGTCAACAATGAAGTAAATAATAAACAAACCTAATTCAAAACTATATTGAAATCAATGAATACAACAGGCTAAAATTGAGTCATGAAGGATTAAAGTTGAGGAAATAAGAGTGATTCAAAATATTTATTTGCCTGCTAACGTCAATTATAGCTTCTTCTTTTTTTTTTAAACAAAAAATAATTTATTTCCAGAATGGAAGTTCACTTCTCAGAACTGCTGTTTTTGCATTTTATTTTAATGATTTTGCAAAATTCCTCCACACGGTACACACCTCATTATGTGTGTTTTTTGACTCATCTTTCTGGAGGGCACGGTATGGTTCAAGACAAGGGTAGGCTGGGTAGCTTTGGTCTGTGTGTGGGTGGTTAGTTTGTGTCTGAATGAAACAGCATGGGAGAAGAAGGGGGAATGAATAACGTGTCAGGCTTTTTAGTTGAGAGACTTCTTGTGTTGATGAATAATTGAGCTGTAGTCAGGCGGGGAGCTGTTTCATGAGCCCCTCTGTCTCTAAGTTAAAATTAGACCCTTCTCTCTATGCAGACAGTCTCTTTGAACTGCTACTGTCTCAGAGCATCACTTAGCTCTCTCTGCAGCCCACTTGTGCCTTTCAGTGCAATATGCCTCAGTAGATATGAGGAGAGACATAAACACGCTTGGCGGACAAGGGGAGAATCTGCGTTATACAATTGTGGGTGCAGCACTATCAACGTGATGAGAGAAATTTTGGATTCTTTTGGGGTTTTTCTTATAGGTAAAATTAAACCGAATTAAAAATATGAAAGCACATACGTTTTTCTTGTGTTGATTAGGGACGTTAATTTCGTATTCAAAGCTTCTCTCTGACGCAGATATAATGAAGTTCTGTCCCTCCTCTGTCTACCTGTCATGCCAACATCCCCCAGGCTTTCCTGTCTTCGCCTGGCCTCTGAGTACCAGCAGCCCATCTCAATCTGTCACTCCTGTCAGGCCCACAACGCCACCAAAGAACCCAGAAAGTAGGACACCGAGAACTCATTGCACACACACGCACACACACACACATACACACACACTAAGAGAAATGCTTTATGAATTGTGGCAAAAAATACACATTTTGCGACAGAGGCCTCAGAGTCCGTCAATGTAATATCTGCTGTTATCTGTGGGCAGCCGGCTCTAAATGGGGCATTCAGTGACTCTTCAAAGCCCCTGTTTCTTCAGGGCAACTCGGGCTGCATTGTTACTGTTTTAATTAGAACTGCTTCTTGCCTGCTCCCTGAGATCCAACCAGCCTCAACATCAAAGCGCTGCTCTGAATAATGATGTACCCTACCATGCCTCAGGTACAGCCTGAATCTCAGAGCCCCCTCTCCTCCACCACCTTCTCGTCCTCACCTCCCTCCAACCCTCCATCCACACCTCTTTGTACCTCTCAGCTTCCCAATTTACTGCTATTTCTCTGCTCGCTGACATAACACTATTTTGTCGTGTTCAGGGCAGTAAGTTGACAGTAAGCTTTCTGTTATTGGGCCTGGTGGTTACAGTCTCAAAGGAGACTTTCTTTCCATTTGTCCTGCATGTATGTCATGTAGTTTATTGTCAACTTCAGTTTTACTATAAAAATGAATTAAAACTGGTTAAAAATGGAGAACCAGCTGATACAGTATTTATTTATCCTGGAGAAATAAAAAAAAAACAATATGACAGATACATAGTTACAGACTCCCTCTGTTTAGAGTATAAGTGCAACATAAAGCCTATTCACACATTTTAACGACAGTAGTTTTTTATATTTTATATAGTTTTATATAGTAGTATATAAGTAGTATAGGTGTAAGTATAGTACAAAAAAATAAAATAGCATAAATAAAAGACCAAAAAAAATCATAATAATAATAATACAAGAAAAGAAAAACATATTGTATATGTAGCTGGATGTCATAATTCATAACTTTTATACAGAATTGAAGCAAAATACCAGAAATACATCAAGGTTTCTTTCATCACAAGGTCAGTGACGCAGTTTGTGTTGTTGTCATGGAGACGGGGTCTGTTGACAATCTAAGTACTGTAGCTGTTCAAAGTCGTGATGAAGCTGTAAGAGCTACAGAACAACTCTGCATATAATCAACCATTCAAACTGGTCTATTAGTATGACAGCTATTATTTCTTGCCTTTTTATGATTTATTAACAACAGACATGGATCCATTCATCAATCATGTTTATATTCATGACAGGAGAACAGAGACTCATAATGGAAGTATGCAGGCCTCGTGAAAAGTTTCAGTCACAATTAAAAGTGACAAGAGTTAACCATTAAAAGTTTCTTAGAACATACTGGACAGATGACGTTAACTCTTTCAAACATCGCTCTGCGTAATCAACCATTCATTAGTTGCAACCTCAGCTTCATAGTGACTTTCGCCTGCCATTCCTCTGTGCTGACTCACAACAGCATTCCTCATACGCTCCCTCTGCAAACATGCACGCAAGTATGAGGCAACACCAAAGACATCTCATGAAATATAAAGCTTATGCAATCTCTTGAATCATGGTGTACTCAGCTGATTATGTGCTATACGTGGCACCCATTACAGCATATCACATTTTAATGAGTTCAAAACATATGATTCTAGGAAACAATGCACAATTATGTAATTTTTATCCTCCGTTGCAATGAATTGTGTATTATATTCAAAGCAGGTTTTGGACCATGCTCCAGTCAGACAGCAGCTCATTGTGAGAGCTCATTTAAAAATCTGATTTACATAAAACTGTAAGAGTTACTTAAATAGCACAGCCTGTTTGAATAGATGTCATGAAATCCTTCGTCTGACGTAGCTCGACTTTCCCAAACACACTGAAGTAAAGTTACTATATTTTAGGACATGTCAGAGCAGCTGCCACTATCAACCATAGTGTTCTAGGGCTCAACTCGCCATTCCTCATGAGCAGCATTTGACCCATTCAGGTAAAACATGTTCCAATACTTATTTCCTTTTGTGAGAGTTGGATGAGAAGGCCATCGTAACTTTTGTATGCTATGTACTGTAGAGAATTGTATAAATGCTAGCAGGCAGTTTCTTGTTTTATTTTTAAAGAACCAGGCTAGCTTTTCCCTGCTTTTTTCAGCTTCATGTTTAATGGACAGATTAGCATTAAAGTAGTAATGATAATCTCATGTAACTCCTGGCAAGAAAACGAATAAGCATATTTCCCTAAATGTCTGACAATTCTTTAAGAAAATGTATGTCAGAGAATATCAACAACTTCAATACATGAAGCAAAGGGGCAGACTCTTGCTTTTCTTGACCTAAGACATACTGTTAACACCAGTGAGCTCAAGCAGAATTGGGAGACGGAGTTGGGTGAAGTGATCGATAATGACACTTGGGAGGAAAGCTTTGAAAGTGCGCATAAACTCTGAATACAGTCTGATACAATTCAAAACTGTCAGCTCACCTACTCCAAAAACAGATTACACAAGATTTTCCCTACACAGATTATACAAGTGATCATAGGTCATTGACACATTCTCTTTGGTCATGTCATGTGTTGTTTACTTATTGGGAGCGTGTATTTGAATGTTTCTCTAAAGCCTTTGAGAAGATTAGGAACGTAACCCACTAGTTGCTGTCTCAGGTGCCATGAGTGTGTTACCTAATGGAAAATATGTACAGAATTCAGGCCATTTCCTTTATTATGGTTATACCAAGAAAACTATGATCTGTGGATAAGAGAGCTGATGACACTTGGAAAGATTAAGGTTGTCTAGTAAGAAAAAGATTCAAACATTTTTCAGATTTTGGATCTGTACTGAGTGTTTGTTTTATATTAAAAATCCCAAAATAAAGGTTTAAAAAAAATATATGTGTCAGCTTTATACTATAAATGGGATGCTACAACCATTGTTCTGGCAGCTTTCACCACATGTTTGATGTAAATTAAACATGACGACCATGGTAATAAGGTCGACTAAAAAAACAACATCTTTTACTGCATAAATCACATTACCAAGCACTGCAAAAGAGGGTGAAAAAACATAATTTTTCGAGCATTCATATTACACCTCTTCCTTTGTTACATCAGGCTTAGCAGAGTAATCCCACTTTGATCATACTGCATTTGAATTTTTAATCTCAGGTAAAGGCGGTGTGCAACCTCGCTTATTAGGATGATAACGGCAGAACCATAGCCAAATTAACGTCTGGCCCCCGCCATTGCAATTAGGCGGTAAAGTGCGTCTTTTGTTTGTTGTTTCGATTAAAGGCCTGTCATCTTGTTACAAGGCCAAGATAAATTGCACCGATTGAGGTGATCCAGAGCATTGCTTAGTTGTGTATTGATGGGGGCTGCTTTGGCCCGTTTAGCCTGCGAGGCCTTCGGGGAGTAAAACATTCAGAGAAGCCCAAGGCCAAAGTCTGACACATCTATCAGGTGGATTACATCACTTAAACCATCAAAGGTCGCCTGCATTAGGAGTTCAGCTTCCTGTGTGAAAGCGCTGGTGTAGTCTTTAGGCATGCTGCTTTTTTAAGAATTAACTGTAAATGTCAGAGTGCTTTCCTGCAGTATAATCAGTTTTATGTCTCTCGGTTTCTCTTCTGCCTCCGATAATGACGGCACTCAGACAGTATAGCACAGATCATAGAGTTTGTGCACCTCCAGCAAGGGCAGAGCCTATGTAGCACAGCCTCCCACTGGGAGAAAAAAGACCGGATTCAGAGAACAGTGAACTCACTGATCTATTTTTGTGATATGAATACATGCATGTTTGTGTTTGTCTGAGTGGGAGGATGCGCGGGTGTTACGACGACACAAAATCAAGGCTCTAATTGGTGCACAACTCCTGATGAAGCTATTTGAGAATCATCAGCCCAGAGGTCACGGAGAGGATGAACCATGACGATGACATCACAGCCAAGAGTGCAACAACAAATGGCGTCTTGTTTTAGATAAAACAAAGGATATTTGTTTGTGACCCTTTCTTCTTTTTCAAGATTTGTCCTGTGAGTTGAAAATGTGACGACACAGTACACTGACCTTTGTTTCTCTGGAAAAAGAGTCTCTCTGTGTTGGTCTGCAGAGGGTTCGGGGGGGCTGAGGCTGAGAGTGGCCCTTTGGTGTTGAGTGCTGATCACATGAGCGGCTAAAATAACAAAGCAGTCTGATTCAGGCTTTTGTCTACATACAATCACGTGATTCAGATATCCGCAGAGTTAAACCAACCTTGACTCATAATATAATAAGAAACATAGTAACCAGGGACCCAGCAATGAAAGCTTTGCCATGTGATAGAAAGAGAAAATTAGGCTCAAAAGTTCAAACATTTAATTTATTTATCCATAGCAGCGTGAAAATGTACTCCCAGTGTGGTGTGTTGAAATCACATGCATAATACGCTCAATAGACACACAAACACACAGTTTATTCATTCATATGATCAATCTTTTTTACCATAACTTTTAGTTATCTGTTAGAAATGTTTAAATACAATACTTTAAGCTATTTCAACGGTTTATCCATTACTTTGAGCTAACGATTTTTGAATTGTTGATCAATTAATTTAAGCTAACTATTTTGGCTGTTCAGAATTTTTCGTTCAAGCTATTTGTACTATTTATTCATTACTTTATGCTATTTCAACTGTTTATCCTTCTGTTTTAGCTAACTATTTCAAATGTTTATCCTTTACTTCAAGCTAACTATTTTGTCTGTTCAGCATTTTTCGTTCAAGCCATTTCTACTTCATCCATTAATCAAATACAACTGTTTATGTATTACTATAAGCTAACTATTTCTAATGTTTATCCTTTACTTTGAGCTAACTGTTTTAACTTCTCGGCTCGCTTGCTAACTAGTTTTTAATGCACTCTTCATGTGATGTTCAGGTGTTATAGCTGACTCAGCATTTTCATTTAATCAAATCATAAATTATTTTCTAGAGATAGTAATGTTACTCCTGGTTGGGAATCACCGGTCTAAAACAATTATATGTGAATCATTAACTGCTTTTCATAGTTAAAAATGTAATTAAAACGTGTGTCAATGCATCATATCCAGGCCTGCTGTGAAGATAATGTCAGGTGACTTTTCGGAATTTAGTTAGAGGCTGAAATTTCCATGATGACTTTCATTTTCAACCTGGCATAGCTGCCTCTTTAATGTCCCAGATGTCGAGGATAACAACATCAGTGAGTCAGCACAGTTATCCATCTTTTTTAGATGGATAACTGGTTATAGTCAAATTCCTCTGGGGTTAACATGACAATGAAGCTGTTGCCTTCAGAAGTCTTCTGTCTTCTTCCTCTTCACTGAGGTGTACGCTGTTATGAGGGGAACAAGATGCAAATTGCGATGTTAGACCAAGCATGAAAATGTGAGCAAAAATGATTTATGAAGCAATCTGCGAGTATCCCTCTTAATTAATATAGTGTCATATTGTACATGGAAGAGGTTTCACTGATGAAGTACAGAATAAGAAGAACTGTGAATCCTGGACAACTTTCAGTAAGTGGCAACCAAATAAATCACGTAGTTTTCAAGGTGTGAGCCGTGGGGAGGGGAGGGTGGGGGGTGTTTAATTAAGTAAATGACATGGCATCTTTCTCTCACATGCCAGTGTAATATTATCACCACATGTGATTTGAATGGAAATGGGAGCGTTATGTCTGTGCAAAGATCTATGATAACATATACAGCCGGCGGAAAGTGTTAATGGTAGCATGATGTTTGACATCAACATTTCAGGCATGCAGCAGCTGCCGTTATATAGAATGGTCTCCAACAGATGGAGAGTTACTTAGATTAGACTTAATTAAGTAGAGTAAGTTGAAATTCATTTATCACCAACATTACAAGTCAATAATAGCCTTCCAAAAAATGTACACGCTCGTAAAATATTTGTATATCATCAGTCATCAAGACATGGAAGGAGAGAATGACAGCCTAGAAGGTGAGGAGCCAGTGGAGGAGAGATGTAAGATGGATTCACTTTAGGCTGTCAATAACACACAACAGGTCAGAAACACTGCATACAGGATTTTAGTTTAAAATGAAAACTGATGAGAGAGAAGTGGCCCAGTTACCTTCTGTAACATACCTGAAGAAAAACACTGTAAAATCCCATTAATAGTTATTTTACTGACTAATGACACTGACTCCCAGGGTTTAAGATACAATTAAAAGATCTGTAGTTGTTTTTTTTAATTTCTTTTGTAATGAAATGGGTAATTAAGTTTCATCTTATCTATTAATACTGGCAGTACTATTTCTGATATTTATTGTAAATTTTACAATTTATTCTATTATATAAAAGTGTTATTTTTATATCTCTGAATGGATATTCAATTGCAAGTTTGCTGTCAGAGAAAATGAGAATAAAGCTCCTCTGAATCCTGAATCTGATGATCATAATGATAATTATATTAATTAAAATATTAATATTTAATATTATGTCATATTAATACCAATACTTGTGAACTATTGGCAGGTTGCAAAGGCCTCTACTAGTCTTCCATATACTATTAAGGCATAATATAGATAAATTGTATTATATAATTATATGCCTTATAAATAGAACATATTGACTACTTGAAACTGAATAAAATAACTAATGTATGTTTACAAAAAATAATGTTGAATGTAGCTGACAAAAAATCTTTCTTTAAGGTCCATTTAGTAGCTGTTCTGGAGCTTTTGATCATATTGCATAGTCTACATAAGTTTTCCCAGTTGTAATGGAGATGTAGATGTCCAAATTTCCATTACTTTCTGATCCTCTGACATCTTAAAAATATTAGCTTCAAAGTTCAAACTCCTACAGGAAGGTTATGTGGTATGATCAAAAGCTACAGCGCAGCTATTAAATGGATCTCGTGATGAGATCTTGTCATCTTCTGTTTATAAGTTCAAGACTTTGAAACTCGTGTCAAGTGTAGTTTGGACTAAACTATGTGTAAAACTTAAGAGCCTGACAGGCCATCAACAGTCCTCCCTTCAAGTAGAAAAGACAGGCAGAAATACTGACAATCATCTGAGACAGATAGCACATCCAGTCTGTGTGCTCATGTCTGTGCCCATCGCTCAGCCTGGTACTGTCAGCAATTCCACTCCCCCCTCAGGATTCCCACAGCGCCATGTGGCAATGAGGGTCACATTGCATTCTGGGAGAATCTCTCAGCTAAGATCCCCGCTGGCCGCAGCCCCACCCCCTCCCTCCATCCCCCCCAACAATCTTGCCTGGTCTCCTCCAAAAATTCTTTGGCCCCCAGGGCACCACACAATCCAAAATAACAGGACACATCAGCACTTTCATCTGCATCCCCGAGCAAGCTCAGACACTGCTGCAGCAGCTGTTAGACCACTCACAGGCACAGATAGAGTTCTGAAAAGTACTAAGGCGCTATAGTTGGCACACCCCCTTTCCCCTCCAGTGATAAGAGCACAGACGGAGCCAGACTTGGATAAGAGTGCCAGGCTAGGTGTGGCTGACAGGGTTGTCCTTTAGCTGTCCTTCAGCTACTCAAATACTCACCCAAATGGAAAAGACACTGTAATATGTACATATGACAATCTTCCTTCATTGTATTGTAATCAGGCTATTATCAGGTCATCAGATTGTTAGCTAATCAGTACAAGTTGCATTTAAGAGCTTATGTTCGCACATTTGACGCCCACAAGATACACGGTTGAATTCATTTTGTATTCATTCATTCATCTGTAAAGCATAGCCTATCAATAAACAGCACAGTGCAGACTGAACTGAGAACAAGCAGAGAGAAAAATATGTTGCAGTTTCTTGCTGGGGTCATTTTAGACTGCTTATGTTACAAAGTTTATGCTTTAAACAAAGGCCAATACATGCTGTTCCAGATGACAAATTGTGTCACAGCACAAAGGAAACAGATTTCTTTTAACTTCATCCCGATTAAATGAAAAAAGTATTATACTGTCAGCAAAGAGACAAGAAGGCGTCTTTGATCAAGGTCACAGCGTGAGACTGATTAGTTTGCTGTGGTATTTTGTGGCTCAACAGACTCAAACACATGACTTATGTTGCAAGTTGTGACTTTGCAACAGAGCCACTGCACTGCCTGATGTATCTGAGGTCATTCTTTCACAATGCCTGATGGAAGAGTATAGACCTGCCAGTAATAACTCACAGCCAAGCTGTTTGCTGCAGGGTACAATCGCCAACCTGATAACATGTGCAGTGAGGACACTGAGATTCACACCCTGCAAACACCATCAAGGACATCATGGTCTGATCATAAAAAAGACACATTGAGTTTTTTTTCTCAGAGACATGTTTGGATTTTAATTTAAAACTGATATTTACTGATAAAAACATTTTTTTTATGGGTTTATGAGTGTTTCCATCACTAGCTGCAATTCAGCAGGAAACGTAGCATCGCTACAGTTCCTGGATTTGTCCTTTTTTTAAAAACAAGGGACAGTGGAAATGCGTAACAAGAAGGGGTACACAGGGGGCAAAAACCTTCTGCAGAGCACAAATTCAATCCTGACTACCAACACTTACTTTCAAATTACTACTTCAACATATACATTTGGCCATGTGATTTGGTGGGAAGCTGTTAAGGGATCATGTCCTTGTGTTTGCACTACCAGCGACTCCTACTGATTGGTAAAGGCACCTGTGGAGGGGGTTTGGATCTGTGTTTTAGCGTTAACCTCTGTATGCATTATACCCCCCTGGTGACGCTCTGACAGGAAAGCAGTACAATTTTATTGAGCATTTCAAACTGTAAAGAAAAGGGGGAAAAAGTGTAACAAGAAGGTGTTCTATGGACTATGCTGCTGTGTGTGCTCTCCCTGTTTCCTTGGCAACGGACATATTGACATGCTGCAGTGCAGCTGCTGGAAGTTGGCAGGGAGCCAGGAAGCACCCTGCCTGCACACAATCTCACATTCTGTCTTATGCCAGCATTGCTCCAGCTTCACGCAATTCCCATTTCACTTTTTTGTTCTCCATCTTGGTAGGTTTCTGAGACCAGCTGAACGTCAATCTGAAGGCTAATGACTTGGGTGGATTGTGTGGTGTGTGTGTTTGTTGGGGAGGTGGAAAGAGAGAGCGATGGAAAGACAGAAAGGCAGGGAGGGAGAGCGAGTAAGAACCAGAGAAAAACATGGAGGAGGGAGGGGCGAAGTCTGTGCCATGCAGTGCTCGCATTTTAAGATGAATAGAGGGAAAGGCGAGCCTCGTGTTATGTTACAAGAACATAGTAGTGGCTGGGGGGTTGGGCTCTACATCAACAGATGGATAAACCCGGGAGAAGAATGCGTGCCAAGCGCCAAATGTATCAGCGGCTTGCTGGGGCATGAAAATGTCAGGTGTCAGCGGCGAGCCACGCGGTCGCTGCTATTTATACAATCCACCATGTGCTGGATGTACACATAAGGCCTTGTGAACGAGGATGGCAGGGGTTAAGGGTAAAAGTATTGCCAGACAGAAGAGGAGGAGAGCAGGATAGATGAGTGGGTGACTCACCTCTTTATCAGACTTGGATAGAGACAGCTAGAGAGGAGTCTCCATGGCCCTATGTGTTCAGACAGGTTGGGCAGAGAAATGTCAACACCAGGGAGGGTTGCGCATGGCTTACAAAGTCAAAGATGGAGAAGGCCTAGCATTATCTCATCTTATACCTGAGGCAAGTGTTGACTGGTCATGTTAGAAACATAGCAACGCATACCAGCTACATGCTTTTTCAAGCGCCGGCTTTGTTTTGCTTAGCACAAGGACATAAATGACACACGCAGCTCGGAGAGGAAATTTGCAAAGGCTCCATACTGACTAAAAGCAATTTAGTGGGTTCTTACTCTCCAATTAGTGACTGGCTGGTGAACAAGTAACCCCATCAAAACACATCAGTTGGCATTTTGTTACATGGCCTTTTCCAAAGCCCTCAGGGTCTGTGTCAACTGCGTCCTTGTCCAGACAAAGCCTTCTAAACCCTGGATTTCATTTCCACATTGTGCCCTGGTGTCCCCTTCATTGTTGATTTTTCCACTATGTGCAAGGCCAGGGCATTTGTACCAGTCTGTTAGGCCCACGTCAAAAGAAAAAGTATCCGCTGTTGACGGCTAGGCCATTCTTGTTATTCATGTCATGCCTGGTGGTTTAGTAGGGCAGGGTGCAGAATTTTCCAGAAGCAGCTGTGTGCTAGTGAAGCTGACAGAGCGCCAGCCCAAAAGGGTTTCTATCTCTCTCCTTTCTCTCTCCACAACCTCACCCCGCCCCTCCCTTCGCCTCCATCGGCATGCTTGGCTTAGTGCCCGGACTTACTCAAACTCACACTCAACCAGAAATATCCGCTCTCCCCCCTCCCTCCCCTGAACATATCTCTCTGGCTCAACAGAGAAGCTTCCATCACTCCGGATGACATTGGATCATTTTTCTCCCCCTGCACATTCCAGCCAAAGAGGAGGACAAGGGAGGGGAGCGGCTGCTGTTTCTGCTCTGTGATTATATCATTACAGAGCAGCAGACATGTATACAGTATATCAAGCACAACCTGTCATTAGCATACTTTATTTGAGGATGGCTAAATACAAGTGCGCTTTTGTTGGATCCAACCAACTGGATCGACTTTATGCCAGTGCCGCAGATTAAATTTGGGAATGCTTTCTCCGGGGCGCTCCAAATTTGCGATCAACCTTGAGCTATAAAAAACCCTTCTCTTATTTACTGTACCATTATCCCCAGACACCTGTTGTGAAATGCTCTACCCGAGTTATCAGATACTCAGGCAAGGCTCCGCTCGCGGTCTAAATAAACCTGTCCGAGCGACACAGTTGTGTAATACACTCGAAGTCACCGGCTCCATTAATAGAACACACCTGTCAAACACAGGCCCTGCTTGTTCTCTCTGTTGGCCTGACCCCCTCTAGCTCCTTAACTTCAACTCAAATGTTCCATGGCTAAGAGACAACGCAAACTCTTTTCAGAAAATTATTTCCAACAAACGCAGACACAAAGAGAGGCAAGAAGGGTGAGGGCGAAGTAAAAGCAAGAGAATAGAACATTTTTGACTGGCAAGGGAAAGCGAACAAAGGCAATAAAAGCTTTATTCTGCCTCTGCAGAGATTGTGCAGTGGCTGCGACTATAAAGCCTTGATTGACAACAATATTAGCACTCAGAGGAGAAATAGCTCCCACTCACAGTTATGTAACATATAAAGAAACTACAGCGAGGTTGTGGATGGGTATTAGTGTGCATGTGCTGCTGCTGTGTGTGTGGGCATGCACACATAACGTATTTCCAGATAAAAACAAAAGTGACAGAATATCTAAGAGTGTTGTTCTTATCTTCTGACAACTGTACGCTGTCAAGGAGATGAAAGGCGATGTACAACACACTGAGATTCTCTCAGGAATCCTGTATTTATGCAGCACATGAAAAAAGTTGTCTACATTTTTTGTGGCGCTTTGTTGTTTGGCAAAGTGATGGTGAAAGTTTAATTGTGCGGTTGTGGTTGAGGCAGCTGATCTCATTGCATGCAGACACTGAGCGCTGTGTCCCAGCTTGAACTGGAAATAATTGTCCGTGGCTGAGGCCCTACGGAGGAGCAAGTGAAGAACAGACAGGGACAGGAGGAAATGAGCTGCTATGAGCATCCCGTAATACATCACCGCAGATCTGCTGACACACCCCAGAAACTGAGCCATTCATCAGCCCACCAGCCCGTCCCCTCATCAGGCTGTTCACAGATGCAGACAAACAAACCAAAGCAAAGGCAGTTTGCATTTAGACGGTCGGCTAAAGCATTTTTACGACATCAAATCACTGTAGCTGTTGTGTTTCCTTTTCATGTTAACATGGATCTCTGTACCAAAACATTATTTGATCTGCTTAACCTCCATAGCGTGACTTCAGGCACATTCTCCCCTACATGGGCTTTGTGTCGTTCAGCTTACAAGGCTGTGCACAGATGGCCCTCAAGAGCCAATGCATTCATTTGAATCCCAGCTTTCAGCTGACTAAACAGGCACCTCAGTGGTGCAGAGGGACAGACAGTCACCTGCTACGCCCCCTCATGCCTTTACACACATGCTACACACACCACAACCACCACAAAGCAGCCACAAGCCTTTTTCATTGGTCATGCAGACGAAAAAAAACACATTATTGAGCAACAAACCAGCAGACAGTCAATCACTGTGATTGAATCAGTGTTTCTGAAAAGGTCTGGCTGACTGACTGTCAGGACACACGCTACATTTTGATGAACTGTAGTTCGTTTGTGATTTGCCAAAGCACTGAAAGACTATCGCGGAGCAGCTGGCTGAGGATCCTTTTAGAGGAAAGCTGTGCTTGCTGCTCACATGTTTACTTTTAGCGCAGCTCACATTGACAGCTAAATCTAACTTTAGCCTGGCATGTCAGAGGTGGCAACAAGTATCTTACTACTGTGACTGGCATGCCCCTCCCAGAGGCCCAAAATATACGGCTGGAAGATAGAGTTCAGCCAGAGATAAAGGGAAGTCATGACTTTTATTTAACACAATGGGATAACTATAGCTGTTAGAATCTGCAGGGGTATTTTTACATTACAATTTTCACAAATGAAGTAAATTTAGATCTCCTTGTGGGCTATATTCTACAGCCATATTGTTATGTACCGAATATTCTCGATTGCAGTAGATAACACTACCCTCTCTCGCCTTCTATTTTTCATTTGGCATAGTAGCAACATGCCATCTTATCAGCTGATCCTGAGCCAGAAGCCAGGAGTAGTTGCTCAGCAGAAAAAGGAGGGATTGTGCTGGGCTCGGCTATAATATGAGAAAAAACCCAAATGCTCTTGGATCAGTCCCATGCTTTGTCCTCATCTCTCACGTTGCCTCTTTCCCTTGTTCATTTTTCATTCTCTCTCCTTTCATCTTTTTGTCCTGCACCCCCTCTCCTTCCTCTGCATTCTGCTCACTCTCTTTCTCTCTCTCTCTGCTCCACTTACAAGATTTGGCAGCACTCCAAGATCTGAGAAAAACATTGGAGGCATAGCCTCGTTTTGATGTCTGGAAAGAGAGGGAGGCTAAGAGTGAGAAAGAGCGAGCGAGTCCTCATTTCCATTTCACAGACTTGATTCACAGCAACACCACAGCAGAAAGGAGGAATACAGGAATATTGAAAGTGTGAGCATAACTGCCAGTCAGAGAGAAAAGGAGGGATGGAAAGATAAGGCAGACAGATCTAAGAACAAAAACAAGGAACTGTGTCTAAGAAATGCAGAGAGGCAAACATGAAGGACAAAGTGAGTGAAAAAGGAGGAAAAACTGTCATCACAATATCTTTAAAACAAAGTTAAAATATGCATTTGGTTTGTGTGACCTCTGGGACATTGTATTAGTTTCTGAATGATGGAAAATTGAAAAACAGCAATACAAAAAAGATCTAAACTCACTGAACTCAGGCACAGAAAACAAACTATTTGTAGGCCTTGCAGTAATTGGGTCTCATACCAGTCTGAGAGAAAACAAATTTGGCTCTCAGCATTGTAATCATCTCAACTTTGTAGGCCTTCATGGTAAACAGGCCAAACCAGGCAGATGTAAACCCCCCTCTGTAGACCGAGCCAAGAATCAGAAGGGAAATTTTACACATCCTGCGGATTCAGCCGTGCTCCTCCTAATTGCTGGTTGGAGCTCCAACCTCTCCCCCCCGGTGCAGAGAAGAGAAACCGTCATTACTAGTCTCACAGGAGCCCGAGCCCAACTCCAAAGGGAAACTTTGATTGATGAAAAGAAAAAAAAAAAGAGGCAGATCAGAGTGTGTCCTCGATACAACATTTACTGTGTGACCTTGTTTTCCCTGACAGAACTAAAATTAACCGAGTGGATCAGTTATACTGGGAGCGCAGAAATGTGGACCAGATTCTCCTTTTGGCGTGTCCCTGTCTCTGCTCGCTTTCAGGGGATTACAGCAGCACGAGCATGCCTTTTGATTTATTGTGCTAAACATAGATTCGTTAGTGAAACAGCTGGCTACATCTAGCGCTTCACTGTCTCCCACACAGGCCTTCCCTCCCTCCACCCACCCACTGGACCAGATTCAACTTTTTAATGCAAAATGAAAACGTCTAGGGATTAGAATTTATAATGTTCTTCTTTGTAGATGTCAGCATTAGTGTTACGGTTAACTGCTGTTTCTGACTGAGTGAATGTCTACAAATGTGATTATCATTTAAAGACAGTATTTTGTTGAATTTAGGGGGTATTTCTTCAAATATTAAGGACAGAAGGGAAACATCAAACACATGCTTATCTGAGCAGGAAATAAAAAATTTACCACGTGCTCCAAAGACAACAAATATGAGCTTTGACCAACCCAATTATTGCTTTACTATCACACCAACATCTTTGTGTAACACGCTGTGTTACACAAAGACTAAACCTACAGTTTAGTTAACCATTAAAAAGAGAGGCAGTGAGGCAACAATCTCTCTTCTTCACCTATCTGTTATTGCCTTTCACTTAGCTTGATTAACAGGAACCTGTCAAGTAAATCAATCACACAGTCAATGAGGGATTTTATGACCATTGATCTAGCTATATGTTGCAGCAGTTTGATTAAGAATGCGACCGTCTGGGTTGGAGAGATATTTCACAGCTGGTACATCAAATACTTAGATCTAATCCTGCAAAACTACATGACCGCGAGCTAAACTGTACTCTAGCTTTAGACAAAAGCTACTATCATAAAGCAGCGGAAGGAGGGAGGAGGAAACTAAATTAATCTTTGCCCACCAGGACTACACCTGGCTCAGCCTCAGATGACACATCTTGTTAGGTTTTCCATAAAGTAGTTTCAGAGTGAGAACACATCAAAGTCTGTCTCATAAGCAGGAGCTTAAACATTAAAAATCCCTTAAGGTTCTTATAGGTAAACACAATGAAAACCGATGACTCATTAACCACAAACGGCTTCTGCATGATTATACGGAAAACAGAGGAGATGCTTCACTACTAAGCAGTGGTATAAACAGCACCACAAAAAAACGAAAAAAAAGAAATCATCATAAAAATTCAAGCTGAACTGATTTCCATCAACTCCATGTGACCTTGTCTTCACATGCTGCTTGTTTACCGAAAATCTCTCCACAATGTTCCTGCATATGAATCGACAGGCTGCACCCGAGCATCTGCTGTGCACCGATTCCCCCGGTAACTATGCAACACCAGAGCATTGTGTTATGACAGAGACACTTCCAGGGACACATTATCACTGTATTAGATACGGGTGCAAGCTATTTTAAGTGAGCACTGGACAAACCAGTATTGGTTCTGCTGTTATTGAATCTTGATGGTGAGAGAGAAAGAGAGTGAGTGAGAGAGAGAAATGTTCCTTTGTGTCTCGTTGCATCATATTTCATGCCAGGTTACGAAAACCTGGCTCTCATCTCCGATATTCTCGGATGTGGCAATTTCTGTTTGGCTCCCAGTACACTGTCAAGAAAAACAAGTAGGTCAAAGTGCCGCCTGATAAAAAAATAAATCTCTAAGAGCGGTATGTAAGATGGATTATGGAGTGGGTGTGTTGTTGATGAACACAGTCAAAGCCATTTAGCTAGTAAGGTGTTACCCTTTATCAAACTGGGCAGCGTTTGTGGTTTTAAAGTCCAACTGATAAGTGACTGATAACTTTCCATAGAACAAAAAAACACTATAAACAAACAGCTGTCTCAGAAATGCAGACTCCTTGAAAAAACATGTATCAAAAGGCTATTGAGCTTCAAATCACATTGCGGAAGCTTTGATTTGCTCTTAAGAGTATTGTATTATCCATCATTTCCTTTTAGTCTTCTCAAATAGGGGATAATAATTATCTGAGCCCTTCTGAGTTGGCTAAACAGTGAGGTGCAAAGGCTATGTTTTCATCCAACATCATGAATCAATCTATTTATCAGGACACCATGCAGCTTATTAGAAAGTGGGTAGGATTTGAAATCAAAATATCACCTTTGTTTAACTTCTGTCAGTAAAGTGAGCAGATTCATAGACAAAAAGGGAGCTAAACTGTCTGTGGGCCTTTAATGAACAAAAACCACCCCAAAAAAACCCAAAACAGTCTTCTTTTAAATGCGTGCTGTTGCTGAATTTCAGAGTCTGCACTGACAGCCCGATAAAACACGAGCAGGAAGCAGATTGTGTCTCAAATAATTATGCAACTGCCCGCTCCGCCAAGCCCCCCCCCCTTCTCCAATAGAAATGATCTTACATGCCAGTGTCCGTTTGGTGCAGCGTCAGCTACATCGGAGTGAGAGTGAGCTCTTTGTCTGAAGGCACAAAAACAGTCTCAAGATTGCTTCTCTCTCTCTCTCCCGCAGCCACAGTAACTGCAGTTTGTCACTTGACGACCCCATAAGCCGCTCATGGCTTGTGGAGATGAGTCTGGCTGCCTTATTGCCATTACAGAGACAGAATTGCTGTTTTTTTATGGATTTGCCGTCATGAATCTGCAACAATTAAATTTGCATTTGAAGAGGTGCAGGCCGAAGTTGGTTTGTAAGGCAGTAGCAGCATTATTGTTTACTCTGAAAGAACACACGTTGCATACTGAGGCAGAAATCTGCTCTGAGCATGTGACCCAGTGAAAGAATGTAGCAATATCAGGGGAAAGTGAATATCAGTGTGACACAATGTACCACACAAAATGTGGAAAAAATTGAGCGAAATCATCTCTTTTTTTTAAAGGGGGTGTTGCTGCACTGTTAGTGCACCTAATTTATGCTTGAAGAAAGTTTGTAAATGATGATTTTTATTCATAATTTGATTTGTCAAGTTCTCTGAAAAATAAAAGAATAAGATTGATCTAAAATGAAAAACGCCTTTAAGATGTCAGACATAGTATGCACATAAGCTGGAAAATATGTAGTGACAGCATTGAAATCTAAGAATATTATTATTGTTCAGAGTGGTTAATTTCAGCAAAAGTCCTAATTTGTGGTTGCACAACGTGGTTACACTATGGTATCATGTTGACAATCGTGCACTTTCTCACATTACTGACTCAACAGATTCCAGCTGACTGAACATGACTTGGCACCTATTTCTGTAGGCTGCAATCACTTTACAGGGATGCACAAACTGTAGCACATAAGGGACAATGTGTCTGTTTTTACCCCCTCACGACCACACTTTTGCATCCACGAAAGGCATGTGTGCAGAAAAAGTGCTGCTGTGCAGCTCGAAACAGTAGCCTACTTATGTTGTGCAGTGTAAATCAAGTCTCCTGAGCCGTCACAACAAGCCTGCATATCAGAGCAGAGAGCCCTTTCTCATGATCTGCCCACACAGAGACCCTGTGTAACTTAATCACTCAAATGAAGCAAGCTCAGACAATATGTTCATACAAGATCAGAAATTGTATTTGGCAATTTTTAAACAAGTGCATACAAGTACAGCTAAAAGCATTTCAGTTTTGCCAAGTGCTCGTAGAGTAGCATTAGTCACATTCTACGTTAAACAGGAACTGCCACCAGACCTAGAAGTACATCAAGAATTTTGTTAAACATCAACAAAGAGGAACGTAGTCCATTATAATGAGTACATACCTTTATCTTCAAAAATATAGAAACACAATGTATTCAAAAATCAAAAATTTTACAACCATGTTTACGAAGTATACTCTTCCCTTGGGTCCAATATGTACAAGTCCGTTAGTTTGTTTGAATGGTATGTATGTGATATTTATATATTTATACTCATATTTTTGCTTCCCCTCCCCAAAGAAGTTTTCAATAAAATCAAGGGTCCCTCTCCTTTTTTACTTTGACATCTCCTGCAAGGATGGTGGCGATTTCTCCTTGCATGAAAGCCCACGGTACGTTCGAGCCAACCAGGGGACATTTCTCTCCACTTGGACAGTACACTTCACCCGTAGCACCTTGCTGCTTTATGCTTTCCCTCGAGCACGGGAAGCAGAACTTGTGAGAGGGCACAGACGGGCACTGAACAAAGTGTGTGTCCTCCAAACGCTCGTGGCACAGCGTGCAGCACAGGGGTATGCTGCCGGGTACCGAGGAGTCTGGAATGCTTTGGGGGTGCACTTGGTCCATGCCTGGCACGTGGGGGGTGCCTGCACCAGATGCATCTCTCTGTGCGAGCCTCCTCTGATTCATGGAGGACGGCGACAGGGGGCTGCTGCTGTTCCTCCGGGTGGTAGAGTGGACTTGGTTGGTGGCGTCCTTGGGAGAGCTGTTCCCACCTGCATTGTCTGCCGCCATGATTAGCGCCGCCATAGGGGACTGGCCGTTCTGGGCTGCTTCAGGTGGGGTGGTGCGGGAGTGGGGGGATATTGTGGAAGGGGGAGAGGCGAAGCTTGGCGGGGGAACTGGTGGCATTTTCAGTCCGTCAGTAGGTGGTGGTAACCACTGCTGTCCTTCTCCATTGAGTTTGGCAGCTGTCCCCTCTCCCTCTGGTTCGGGAGACGCTTTTCTCTTCATGCTCCGGGGGTGTTTTCCTCTGTCTGGAGGTGGGAAAGGGTTAAACAAAATAGTTGAGTTGCACAGCTCAGACAAGGATCAACAATTACACTGGAAGGCAGTCGTGCATTTTTTTGCTGTTCCAGGCTGCACCACAGGCAACGGAACAATAATAACAAACACAACAAATGTGGCACGTTTTCATTTACACAAGAGGAATTTTGCAACCATGACACAATAATTATCACTTGTTCATTATTAACCCACTCCTGAGCCGAGATGAGTTAACACAGAAACATAATCATGACCACAGCACAAAATCATCATCATCACATACTCGACATTAAAACACATCTGGATGCTTACCTGACTTGGAAGCCGTGGCGCTGGCCTCATAGCCCATAACCCTTTGTTGCATGGCCGCATGGTCCTTCTTGAACCTGTTGTCGAAAGTGTGCAGAGCCATCAGGTCCCTCACTGTTTTACCCTTGCTCATCCAGTCTGGGTCTGCTCTGTTTTTGTGGCTCTCGGAGATCTCCGGCGTGAGACTGTCCGGTCTGTGCTTCTCCTTCACCTCTCTGTCGTGCTCGGTGCTGGAGACCGAGGCTGGTCTCTTGCCCAGGTCGGCGGGACTACCGCCCGCCAGTGCGGAGGGAAGCCCCATCTGGCCCTGTCTCCCGTTGACGGCGTGCACCTGGGGCATGCTCCCA
Organism: Scomber scombrus; assembly: GCF_963691925.1. Lineage (NCBI taxonomy): Eukaryota > Metazoa > Chordata > Actinopteri > Scombriformes > Scombridae > Scomber > Scomber scombrus. The sequence continues at coordinate 9,570,590 of NC_084981.1, read as the reverse complement.
TTAACCAAAGGCACTAGATTCGGGGGGACCGTGCTATTCCTGCGCGGGTTGGGGCTCTGGCGGTTCAGCTCTGGTGGCTCGTCTGGCTTAGGAAATCCATTGGGGACGGGGATACCGTTCGCCTGCCTGCTAGACTGATACTCTGGACCCAGCCTGGGAGGGCGATCGGAGGAGAGCGGGTAGCGATCCAGCGGCTGCGGCGGCCGGGAACCGGGGTCTCCCGCCGCAGCGTGGTTGATAGCCTGGATCTCTTTCCCGGAGAGCTGCGACTTCCCCGGCCCGGGAGATCTGCCCTCCTGAAACCCGTGAGCCCTCTTGAGCTGCCGGGCCGTCTCGATGACAAACTCAATGCGGTCTGCTCCTTCATAGTTGACACATCCCCTGCAGACGGGCTCGGTAAAATCCCAGATCATAGCCCACGGCATGCGGGGCAAGTCGCATAAATAACACGACTGCCTCCTGGAAGAAGCAGCGACCGCCGCGGACGACATAGCGCTAGTCGTCAACCCCCCTAAGAAAAGAAACCCAAAGAAGAAAAAAATGTGTCTTCTTGTCCTGTTTTTGTCGTCCGATCTCCCTTTAAAAAAAAAACGAATAAAGAGCAAGTTCCGTTCGTGGAGAGAAAGGTGGGGGAGAAAAAATAGTGTAAACTCGTCCTCTCCCGACTTTCGCAGCAACAACGGTGAAGTTTCACAGGGAGAAGTTCATGTCGGTGTGTACTTTACTACGGCGCTCCTCTCTCTATCTCCACTGACTCTACTACAGCCTCAATGTGGAGCAGTGACGTCACCACGGACCTCTAAACGCCTGCTTCCACTTCAGTTTCTATTGACTTGATTTCTTCGACAGACCCCCCCCCCCTCCACCTCCACCTCCCCTCCACCTCTCCAGCTTACTGCAGCTTCTGTCACTCACTGCTTTTTATTATTTTTTATTTAAATCACTTGAACCTCTGCCCAAACTGCACCCAGTTCAGCTTCTCCTCCTCCGCCGCCGCTTGCGACTCAAGGGAATAACCCGCAGCTTTTATTATTATTTATTTTATTATTTTTTATTATTATGACCACCAAGCCTGCAAATACAAATACAACACCGGATCCGCCGATATCAGCATGTCTGCGATGAGATTTTTTAAAAGAAAAATGCTGCTGTAGGTACGCAGTAGACCACCAGGGGATAATACTAGCCTAATACTACTAATAATAATGATGATAATAAAAAAAGGCGACTCTCCAGCTCCTCCAGTTGACTGCTGCTTTGTCTTAAATTCAGAGCGTTATCCGGTTCAGGCTGAAAAACGCTCGCTGCAGCTTGTTTTTCTCAATGCACAGCGCCTCGACGCCATGAGCTGAGCCACTACTACTGCTGTGCAATGAATGAGGTGGGTCGACCCTAAGAAAAAAAAAGAAAAAAGGAAAACAACAAGTAGGGTACTGTAATGCAATGGCAATTTTTAGAAAGATGTGTCATATATATATAGAAAATGTCTTGCAGCTATAGTGGAAACAGCAGACATTCATTTATAGGAGCTATATTAGGATTATTATAGAGGGTTTCTTTTTTTTACTGCCCTCATTTCCCCTTCTCCCTGCTCATTTTTTTGTGTCATGATTTCAACATGTGCTGACCTGGGTTTTAGTGTCGGTTAGACAGTATTTTCCCTGCCTGTGTTAGTATAAAGGGCAGCTAGAAAAAGGCGCCTCCATTAGCCAGTAACCAGGAAGCTCTGTCATGAGGTGGGGATTTCCAGCCCAGTGTGTTGTAAACTTGAATGGATCGGGGTTACAGCATGAATATAGCTCTGCCCACATTTTTTATTCTAGTGCACTGAACAGTCAGTCATCCAAATCTGCCACCACTAAATGAAATTACACTGGGATGAATCAGCCATTCAGGCATTTCTTTTTTTTCAGTAAATTAACCATCAAACAACTCAAAAGATAAAAGAGCTATGAGGGCTTTATCAAGATTAATGACTACTACTATTATTATGTTGTGTATGTTTTACATGATGGAAGGGAGGGGAGGGGGGACTACTAAAAACCTAGCCAAAATCCCCTGAAGTAAAAGTGTAGGTTTGAGCAGGAGGAGTGTCTCAGTATTTCAGATTCCTCCCTCTCATCTGGTCTCATTCCAACTCATTGCAGCTTTTAGCCTGGGGCTTTGGGTGAGGCAATGCGTCTGAAACCTGCAGACACAAAGCAGGATATGTTTGTGCAAGTCCATGTGACGTTGGAAAGAGGAAGCAAGATGTTTAGTCACGTACCCTCATCCGCCTCACCCATCTAAGGGACATCAGGCCACTTTGGCTCCCCGCCTGCGGACGCGATCACGCACTGTGGCATGAGGCTTTCTTCAAAGCGTATCCACAAACAAAAAGAGGCAGTTGTGTTGCTGATTCGCTGCCACCGAGCACATATAATTGCAGTGCAGTTGCCATGTGATTTTACATGATTGTTCTTGAGAAGTTGCCAATGTATGAATGAACACACCTATCAGTGCTACACAATAATATTCCCTTTAGGTCAAGGAACAAAAACATTCACAGACGTCACAAGCTTTTAGTGCCCTCAGTGTTACTCTGACTGTAAACTACTGTATTAACACATTGTTTCCCATCCCTGCTTTCTCTCAATCTCAGCCCTTGTCGGGTGAACAACACTAGGAAGTGTTGTTAGGCTTTATGACACAGTTAGGAAATGACTCTTGCGAGGGTCAAAATAAACAGTTCTTTCCTTAAGATTGGTGGGAAACGGTTGCCTAACGCTTTGATCCCTCACTTTCCAATCAGTAAATGTTTGTGCAAGCAAATAGCTACACACTATTATGCAAGACGGAGGCATGCTGAGATTCAATTAAATCCTAAATGACCTGATTCTATAATAGGAATGATCCATTGATTTAAAAAAACAGAGTGCTGCAGTGGCTGCAGAGCAAAGGCAGAATGTTACTGAACAGAGGCGATAAAGGTCTGAGAGGGAGCCAGACATGCACAGATGGCTCTGATTGGCAATATGAGCCATGTATACAGTAAAATCACCACAGTGTGACCCAGCTGATGGCTGTCTAATTTCAGTGTAGCTACTAAACCAGATGTAGTAGCTGTAAAGTGCTGTTCTGAACTTTTTTTTTAAATTTTTTTTTTTTAGCAGTATGTAAATTGAGACATGCAGCAGCTAAATAAAGAGTGAGAGGTAGGTGATGGCCAGGGGAATACCCAGCATGTGACACCATCACAGGTCTGATGAGATGACGTTATTTTTGTTTTATTGCCTTCTGAGCCCGTTGAATTTTATATTGCCCATCTTTTATTCATGTGAACAGATCATTACAAATTCTCTCTGAAGTTTTCTGCCTAAGCAAAGCACAACACTGGATGTTTTCTGAGTCTTTCTCCCCACCAACACTTATGTTATATAACCCTTTCAGCTGCTGAGGTGAGCACCAACTGTAACATGTTGCACAGACTTAAAAGGAGGTTATAACAGGACAGTGTGACGACATATTACTGAAGTTAGGCAGCTGTTGCGGTGACCTACCTCGTGGATTAATAGCTACACAGAGTGGCAGAGGCTGGAAATGTCAGCAAATGTAAGGACTAATGTGAAAGCTTTGTACAGTTCCTGTATATGTAACAGGGAGAGGTAACCATGGAGATTATCACAGTACCCCGTCTTCCATATATATCCTGTTTACGATGCTATTTTTAGCTACAGATTTGTACAGCAAGGATTAGAGTACAGACACATTTTTGGGGGAGCACTGAAAGATAATATCAAAGCATCCATCTGTCATATTAGCTGCATTCCTGTTTTTTAAAAATGAAACATTACGAGGAATATGTTTATTAATTTTCTGAATGGATTCAGTTAATTCAATGGCGTGGTTACATACTGGGAAATACACTGCAGCACACGCACAAAAACACAAATAAAAACATACTTTAGGCATTTTAAGGAGCCGACTTGGATATCGGTAGAAAATGGAGGAATTCAAATAAAATGGAGGGTCCACGGCAAAAGGGAAAAATGTGCCGGGCGACTGGAATCTGGGGGCTGGAGGCTGCAGAGGTGATGTCATTGGGCCAGAGCAAGAGGCGAGTGAAAAACAAGTCTCTCTCTTTATTCTGATCCTCTTTGCAGTCCCAGCAGGGGAAGGGGGGTGGGGGGCTGGCAGTCGGCCAAGGCAAGGGCTGCTGGGAAATGGCAAAGGATGCCAAGCAGGCCCCACCGCCAACATTAGAAGCTCACATCTTTGTTCTCAGAAACCTGGTGTGCTGCCAAAGGCCTCATTTCGGCTCCATGGCATGATTACACTGGATGTAGGCCAACTACTGAGAGCTTGCTCGCTCTCCCTCCCTCCCTCCCTCTCCAGCTCTCCCTTTATGCTCCCTCCCTAGGCTCTCTCTCTCTCTTTTTCCACTGCCTTCAAAAGCTTTCTGCCAAACATGCAGCAGTTGCCATGGCTGCAGAGAATGGAACATAAAAAAGTGAGTAATGAGTCAGGCTTGGACCCAGATGTGCCACATGTGTATCCATTTAGAAAAAAAACAAGACGGTAACATATCCCCTTAATCTGCCCGGCTTGTCAGGAGACAGGCGATTTAGTAAACAGCAGAGGGTTTGAGAGGGGAAAGTGGAAGGGAAAAAATCCCCGCAGAAAAATGTAAACGAACAGCATTGTTTTCACATCCATTTTTGTACAGAAGTTACTTTCTGTGGCTCGCAGTGCAGATGCAATTTTGGCAGCAAGGAACAGAAAGACCTGAACTTTGCTTCTGTAATGCTGCGCTTAAGTAAGCCTGCATGCTTTGTGAGCTGTCGACATCACTTCCTGTCCAGTGGAAACCCCCATATATTTTCAGTTACAGCCTAGACGCACATGTAAACAACCTGCCCCTGGCCTCTCATAGCATAATCAGACATCACCACATGGTCTGAAGTCACAGAATCCGTTGTCAAAATGCACCTTTTTGCAATTCTGCGGTTGGCATTAGGCGACCCAATTCATAAGCTGCTACTGGAATGAGTAATATTACCTGCACTTATAAATAGTTTCCTGTTTATTGCCCTTAAAAGGCAGTTTCATGCCTGACTCATAGTTGTTATGTTAAGCATATTGAACTGATGTAACTGTTCCAGCTTTGTGACAGCAGTGGAGAGTCAGACAAAATGTCCAAAATGTCATTCTGCTGAACACTCCCACACATACACACACAGGCACACACACACAGAAACACATATTTATAATTAGGACAATATTGTCCACAGCTACTCCTCATACCTTGAGTCATCCACGTGCAAACTTCTGCAGGATTTGACACATCCAGGTTCATCCTAAAGTTATCTGTAGCACATAGTATGAATATGTGTGTACAGTAGGAGTTGTAATGTGTGTAAATGTGATTGAGGGACGTTTACACAAGGCGTTTTTTCCAGCATCAGACGTTATACTTCTTGTTTTTTCTAGCTGAACCAAAAAGAATGAGGAGTATTTCATGTGTTATGTAACCCCTTGCTCTGAGCCAAAATAAAACTTTCCCAAAGTAGGCTTATTTATTACCAGAGCTCCTGTCTATTTTTGAGCTGCTTCCCTAGAAAATGGACTCTGACATCCTCGGTGAAGCAGTTAACTCTGCACTCTGGCTCAGTCTCCAGGTGCAGAGGATATCATTTATTCGCGGCATTTTTATTTTCTCATTTCTGCCGTCCTTTTCTGTCATTAGGGAGAGCACCCAAGTGATTTGTATTCACTCACTTTGCATATATTCATTTTTGTGAACGGTTGCATAAAACCCTGGTAAATAATACATAAAAAATATCCGTGAACATGCATATGTATAAGGCCTTTATTTAGAAGATATTTCAGGGTTTCGGTTGGAGGGAGATCAAAGTTGCTCTTTTTCTAGTAACATTTGCCTTGAAAGCAAATGGAATATAGGGAGAATAGTCTGTGATATATAGAATATAAAATAACATAACCGTGAAAATAGGGAAAATCAACAATAGCAAACGCTGACCTATTTTGGAAAAACCTTAAATCTCCAAACTGTGGGGGAAATTGTTCATAAATAACACATGGCTTATTCAAATCATGAAAGTAGGAAAGATCATGGATAAATGCAGCTGTAATGCATCGCTTACAGATGTTGTGGTTACATTTGGAAAGTGAATATTTCTTCCATTTTCCTGCAATTAAGCTCTAAACACATTAATTTGGAAACAGCCCTTTTTTGGTAGTGGTCATAAATCAGTTGAGGTTCTTGTCACAGATTCCACAGATGCTTCACTGCCCTCACTTTGATTGTCTGGTTTATGGAGGATGTTTCATCGTACACTGCGAGCGTCCGTGCCAGAGATGTCCTTCCTCCCCTTCTCCATAAAAGTGCAAGTTGTCACGATGGTGTGGCATTCATTATCCGCCTGTGGTTTTGCGGACCTGGCCCCTGAGCAGCTGGGGAGCATTGGTTGTCACATTCAGCCTCCCGTCGCGGTGAAAGATGGGAGGACAGGAGATGAGTGCTGTTCCCTGTCTGTGTGATAAAGCCCCCTCAACCACAGTGTCTGGGCATCTGGGCACACGCTCCCCCACCTCCCTCATCCACTTCAAAGCCCTGTCGCAGGAAACAGCTCGCTGTGAAGAGCTGAAATAGAAAATAGAGCTGGAATGACAAGCACAGCCGTGTGTATGTGAATTCAAGGACAGTCAGCATAAGTTACAAGACAATCACACTTTGTTACAACTCAGTTTCATTATTTTTGGCCATCAGTTCTATCGGCTGTGATAAAATTGGACACAACAAAGTAATTTTTGACTCTGGAAACAGCGACATCACTGAAACAAGCTCTGATCGACAGCAACCAGATTATCTAAACCACTTTGGTGGTTTAAAAAAATTGTGATTGATTGACATAATTTCACCAACTGCATTTATTTTCTCTTCCAAATTAGTTAACCTGCCTATGTGTCTGGCTGCTTGTATTTGTAGCCCATCAAATATCAAATATTATTACGACCAATATGGATAGCCTAATGGTAAAAACTAGCCTGGTTCCTGACCTCTAAATTGTCGCCCACTTCTCAGATTTGTTTTGTGATTCAAACAGACCTAGTATGGTGCCCACTGACGTCTGTTTCCTCCAGTTAGAGAAACTATTGACCGGTCAGAGCAGGTAGGATTCAAAACATCTTCCTGCGTAGCTAACTAAATACCAGGCAACATTAATTGAAACTAAAGACAAGATGGTGACAAATATGGTTAAGATAAATGCAAATGTAGAGGTTGTTCTAATTCAATAGCTAAGAAATTCTATTTTGGGAATAACACATATACTCAATATCAATCTCATATCTGTTGGATATATGAAACTTTGGCCATTAGCCTGTTAGCTAAGCTTAGATTAGATTAGTTGAAACTGTGAGAAACAGCTAAATTGGCTCCAGCCGAAAGTCACAATATTCTCCTACTAGCACCATGAAGCTCACCAAGTAGCCTAACTCAAGTCACTGTGTCCAAAAAACAGAAACACTACAACATTTTAAAACTTTGATTTGATTTTTGAACAGACTAAACAAGTTATAATGTGTTTATTAGTGATATTTACTTAGAGGTGCTCCTAAGCTAGCTGTTTCCCCTTGTTTCTCGTCTTAATGCTAAGCTAAGCTAACTCCCTTCAGGGTGTAGTCTTATATTAACTGACAAAAGAGTGTTATTAATCTTCTCACGTAACTCTTGGCAAGAAAGCAAATCAGTTTATTTCCCCAAATGTCAAACTGTTCTGTAACATTGCCATATTTTGCAATACTTCTTTGTTTAATCATACCGCTAATGTAGCTTCCGTGTCAACTAAAAACGATAACAGCAGTTAGTTGTTACTGGTTGGTACTGGTTCCTTAGGGCCAAAGAAAACAAGACATCCACCCAAACAGATTTTTGGCTAACATTAATATGAATTTGGGTTTAATGAAACAAGTGACACCAAATAGCAATTTGGTCTGAGTATTAGGGCAGAACAATTCCACCACAATAAGACTCAATTAGTTGCAAAAAACAAAATGTCCTTTAAGACATGTATGAAAGCTCTTATTTTATCACTGAAATGAAGCGAAAGTAATCGTCCTCCTTATGCAGGAAGTTAAGGTCACATTACTTCACACTGTGAACTTCATCTTTGACAAACTAGTTTTGCAACAAAGGCAACGACAGATGTTGTCATACAGTACATACAGTCATTATCCCTAACAGGCACGTAGTGGATAGTTTAGTCATAGCCACTGCAGCAAGCTCAGCTAAAGTGGTACAGTAATACTGTGGGAAGCACATGGAGTGAATAGGGGAGCCTTGACGCAACAGTAAAGTCCCAAAGGGATACAAAAGGCCAGAGCGGAGGGAGCGCTGTGGGAAAGTTCAGTGCCCTTGAAGGAGCCTGATAAGCCCAAGGTGATATGAACCTCTGTGTTTGTATTGTGCAAATTTGTAACGACTACAAGCATGCTGCTGATAGAGAGTCGTCTTACACCATGTGTTTGCAAAAAACCTGCCTGTCCAAAGGGCACGTTGAACTGGGTGTGGTGAATGTTATCTGTGCGATTTCAGTTTGTGGTGGTCATGTAATGCTATCAGAGTTCTTTTACACAGTGGACGTACAGGTTTGAGTAGAGGCCGTTTTCAAACTGTTTTAACATATGAAAGGTTGTAATTACTCCCCCCCTCCTTCTGTTAAGTGATGGGATTCACATTGTTCAGCAGGCTCACAGATGTGTAACTTGACCTTGTTCAATGCAAATCATTTGAAAGCCCTCTCTCTCTCAACAAAGAGGGATAAAGTTCACCTACACCGCGTTGCCACACAATGGGAGGGAGGAGTCAGACAGCCTTGAAGAGGAAATGGTTTCACACTGACTGACACGTCTGGCTACTCCCAGGGTTACCCTGAAGGACAACACACTGCCCTCCCCCAACTCTACACTTTTATTTTCACATGTACGTTTCTACTTTACTCATCAAGAAACATCTCTGCAGAGAACTCATTTCTGTCTTCCTTCCTGGGGCTGTGTAACATGCTCTCTGTTTCTCTCCTCACATGATAAAATCACTCTGATAAAAAAAAATGCTGTTGCCTAACAACAAGGCGAGCAAAGTTCACCTCCCATGTAACTGCAAAAAAAAAAAGAAAAAGAAATTCCAGCTCTTGCATGATCCTTTCTGAGTTAACCATTTACAGTTGAGGGGGAGATGAGAGAGAGGCTTATTCTGGGTAAACAGGACACTGTGTTTGCTGTTTGAACTAGTTAACCCAGCCATTCATGACCCAACCTCTCTGCTTATTAACACACAGCATGCAGAAACATGAAACTCGTTAGGCTACAAGTCATCCTACACCAAGACAAAGTTCCTTCCTCCTGCCAGAAAACAATGTATGCGGGCATTCAGAGAGTAGTGCTCCCATTATGAAACAGCTCTGTCACAAGACAAACGCCTCACAGGAATGCTGTTGTGACACATGCGCGCTGTTGACACAAGGGTTAAACATTGAACTGCTCACACACACACTTCAGCTGCCAAAAGGGCGGGAGCTTTAACCACTGCAGCACCGGTTGGTCGTCAGTTTTGTATTTATCTTTCCATTTTGCTTGGCTGTGTGCTCGACGCCTCCCAACAGTTGTCAGGTTTATCAAAGGACAGTCCACTGCTGCCAGGTGCAGCACAGTGTAATGATTCACACAGCAGACAGACACAATACTCCACAACAGATTGCCTCGCATGTTTGGAGCTCTGCAGAGGTCACTGGGTGCGTGTGTGTGTGTTGGATGTCATGTGGTGCTGATCTCTGGCTCAGTGCTGGTGCAGAGGGTTCAGCAGGAGTTCAGTGCAAATTCATTATTCATACATCTCCCTGTACCAAATGATGGCACCGGGGAGACTTTTTTCTCAGAAAAGGTTTAAATGCTTGCAAGTTCTCCTTCTATTTCCACTCTACTTTCTTCTTTCAATGTGGAATAACAGAGGCCTTGTTCACACTTGGCATTAACACGCATCTTCGGTGATCCGATCACAAGGGGACAGATAAGTACGTCAGTTCACACCTGGCATGAGAAGGTGTCTTCACATGCGTCTCGAGTGACCATTTGTGATCGGATCTCACTTCCCCGCCCTTTACGCAAATAAACACGTACAGTATTTCTGTGTGCAAAAACCAAATGTGTTGTTTGTAAGCGGCGGGAGGCAGCAATACACTTCCCGTGCCAAGTCTGTCGGAAATTAGTCTTGCATAGCCAGACCTATCTTCACAGCACTGTGCCAGCGCTGGACAAAGGTTCTCTTATAAGGGAAAAAAACGCAGTGGCTTGTTTGTATTTCTTAAACTCAATCTCAATCGTCTTGGGCGATGCTAAACCTATTATGCAGTGACTGTCCTTGCAAAACTGTGTCAGGTGAGAACTTGTTTGAGTCGTGACATTTATATAGCTAATTCCCTGCAAAATAAAACACCACATTAAAACAGTCATAGACATATGTTGACTATGTCATATGACTTTTACTGATAAAAAAAAATTCATTTTCACCATGTAGGTTGCAAGTTCGGAGGTGGTTGTTGTTTCACGTAGAAATGGGGATTTCGAAAACAGTAACATGTAGACAACGAAAGAGGAAGACAACGCTGACTGAAAGAGCCAGCCTACATCTACTGAGTCAGACTAGCTGGAAATTAAAGAAAGAAATTAAAGACTAGCTGGAAATTAAAATCACATAAGCAAATTCAAAACGCTTCAGCCCAAATGGAAATCAGGCAGCACGTCATGTGTAAGCCATCCACGAGAATCCATTTTGCATGATGTGGCTTCTTCTTCATATTTTGCACTTTAATATGATGCTGTTGGCGCATGAATGAGTACGTACTTCCGCTTATGCAGAGGATGTCAATTGAGTAGGCTTCAATGTGGCCCATCTATGCTGCATTCACACCTGTACTTAGAGCTGTCCACTTGTTATTGGATCACCTAAGAAGCATTTTATTGCCAAGTGTGAACAGGGCCAGAATTTGAGAGGAGGCGTATTTATTTATGTGCATACAGGGTTTGGCTGGCTTTTAAACAAGTGCTAAGTATTTGTTTCTTGTATTAAGATGTTGCCATGTGCACGGGAAACGTATCGGTGTAATTCTTTACAGAAGGCTACCTTCAGTTTAATGTGTGTTGGCAACACTTTGAAAAATCCCTACTTAACAATTCTAGGAAAGCCGAGCCACCTGGAAATCTCATGACTTCCTGAATCTAATTCCAGGCCGAGCTATCAGACTGCCTGATTAGCAGCTTTCATTGAGGGGTGTAAACATTGAATGTCAGGCATGTTTGCCAGAGCCAGTGTTGAATCAGGCATTAGTACTCATGTAATGCCTGCAGTGGACTCAAATGCCCCTGCAAAGCCCTGCTTATATTTTCTCCCTGTCTAACAGATTTATAGTACATTGTGAACTCCCAAGAGAAAGCTGGCACTGTCTGGACTCATGAACAGGCCTCTACACGCTCTACACAGTCTATTCTTGTTGTTTTCAAATGCAGTCTGCACTTTTCTCCAACCATATAATAACAGACTTTAGCAAAGGCTTGCAGTTTTGATAACCTGCAATTGTAATCTAAAATGCTCACAGAGCAAACAGGGCGAGGGCAGAAACAGAGCAAAGGTATGACACCACCAAGGGAGAATCCAGAACAAAATCCCCTCTCATGTCACAGCGTGCTGTGTTGGCGGACCGTGACCTCATCCAAAGTTTACACTCAGCCGCCTCATGCTGCTTTGTTATCTTCAAAACTTGCAAACCAGCACATTCCAGCCCTCAGCGGCAACAAAAAATGTCAGCGTGCAGATCCTGCTGCGCTGTGAGAAACACAGATAAGCAAATAAATGAATGCCTCACCTAGTGAGCCACCCATTTCAGACAAATCAAAAAAAAAATACACAGACAGATTCACACACACGTTCAACAACAGAAGGGGTCGAGATGTATATAGGTCAGTTGTGGACTCTGGAGCTTTGCGTGTCTGTTTACTCAGCAGCCTGTGCTGAGCTTAGCTCGCTTTCAGTCTTTTTTTAAACAGACCACAGGGTAGTAAATAGCTACGAGGAGGATCACAGCCTTCACAGCTGATTGGCTTGATGCTCGTCTGACATAAACAGGAAGCCGGCCGTGCAAGTCAGAGAGGGGAGTAAACAAAGACGGAAGGACAAGAGACAAGCAGAATGCAGTGGCAAGACAAAGAGAGAATGTGTAAAAGCCTGAGGGATTTAGGTTTGAGTGCGAGAGAAAAAAAAGGTCTTTCTGTTTGTAGCGTGCCATGTGACTCATGGAGGAATTCAGCCTCTGATTCAGTTCTCTGCGTTGTCAGCAGGCAGTGTGCAGTGATAATGGTGATGATGTGTAAAGTATGGTGTGTTTTCATTGGTAACAGTAGGCCAGGAGACCACAAAATTATGACACTCGTAAACTGTAATCACAACATCACAATGCTGATAATATTCACTCTGTCCCTGCAGGGGTTTTATATCTTCCTGTGTTTACATATCATTCAGTGAAACATAAACTAGACTTTTTAAAAAAAAATTTTTTTTTAAACTTTACCTTTGTATCCAATTTGTTTAACTGTGATAGTGTGAATGAGATCTTAGGAGCAACCTGAGATATCAACCTGCAGCTGTGAAATTAGAAGCTGCTGCATTTTTCACCTTTCAGTTGGAGCAGTGTTGTCTTACATAGGGGGGGTCGCATCTGTTTCAAGAGACTTCAGTTAGAGACTTCAGTTAAAGTGATTTAAATTAATTCCTGTTTTTATGTTTTTATAGTTGCACAATTTATTACGTAAGTGAAACACAGTGACTAAAATGATTTCACTTCCCTATAATTCACCATTTGGTAAATACTGTACAAGTTCCTTTTTTGACACCTGCATATTGTATATTTATGTTTTTTGGCTCAACCGCAGGGACCAGCCCCATAAACAGGAATGTCTGTCCCTGAGTGATGAATTTACACCATTGGTCAGCCTTCTTCGCTCACCTTAAAAGCCCTCTAGTGTTTCATAGACAGCCAAGCCATATACTGGAGCGTTAACCTAGTCTTGTTTTAATCCTGTCAAGAAGATGTACATATTTAAGGTGATCACACAGCCAAGATAATCATAGATTCTGTTATCCTCGCCAATGACTAACCAGTTGTGAAGCCTCTCTGCTGTAGCTCAGCGTGCAAAGGCACTGGGCTGTTGCATGCTTCTCAGAGGGCTGTGACAGGGCAAACGCACAGAGTGGAAATAATGAGTGACATATCAGCCCCTGCTACCCAAAGAGCTTTTAGAAAAACACCCCTCCTCCCTTCCTCCCTTGTCAACCTACTGTCCCCATGCCTGGCTTTGAAGGTCAGATGAGAAACAAGAGAAAGCACAGCGACCCCTCCACCACCGCTGCCACCTCAGACTGACTGGTTCAAACAGGCCCCGGGAGGAAGGGGGAGTGTGGGGTGTGGCCCCACTGAGCATGCCCAGTGAGGAGGAATGCCGTGTGATGGCAACACAGTGGGCTCCCCCATCTGCTGATGCAGTGTGCACTTCTCGCCCCGGGCCCTTTTCCATCCAGTCTAGTGAGCAGCCAGATCAATTTACTGTGGAATGAACACAAAGTCAGAAGCTGACGCACACATACACACTAACACACACACACACACACACACATATTCACACATTCTTTATGTACGACAACAGCAGCGACGCATAGCCCCGCACTGCAGCAGGCAGTCGCTCAGACAAGCACGCATAGGAATTTACTCATGCATGCAAAAAAATAGTAAGGCAGGGGATGAATCAAAGGGCTGATATATTATTCAGGGAAATTCCCTCTCTGCTCCAGCTGAAGGTTACAACGCCTCATCTTCTATCCTCTCTGCATGCAACGCTTAAAAAACAGGAGAGCTGATATTCTGGCTACTTTCCCTGCTCCAAATTCCTGTACCATGTTGCTGACTCATCTGATCCACACAGGCATGAGGTGATTTAATTTATCCTCGGGCTGCATGGTGATGGCTGTTGATGGCATTTTTAGGATGAATGGTGCTGACTGACATTTTCATTGTTAAGCAGCGTGCTGCTGTTTCATCACCCCTGTTTCGCTAAAATGCCAGAACAAGAAGCATCATTTGTGGGGAATGCTATCATCTGTCTCCAGTTTAGAGGAGGGGTTGTTATGGCCTCTCTTCCTCTCTCTCTCTTTCTCTCTCTCTCACAAACACACATGTAAAGTGAGACCTTGAGGAGTAATAATGGGCATAATTGAGGAGCCCTGCCTCGTGTAGTCGAGCAGGCGCTGACTAGGCATCCAGGGCGGCACTCTTCACTACTTTGACAAAATGGTGTAGCATGAAAAGTGACATTTAAGGCATATTGACGCTGAGGCGTATTGTCAGGCTACTTAATCGCCTGCGTGCGACAAAGCAGGCGAGCAGCCAGACACACAAGGCGAACGCACTAACACCACCGGCTTCAGTAGAACTTCCAAAAATATAAGTTGATATGTTTGAGTGAGAGCTCAAAAGAATGGAAATTTTCCCAACTGAATGTAAATCGAGTTGCGACTCTGGTCTGTCTGTTCGCTCTTACATTATATGAATTATTAAAACATATTGTAGGGGGGGTTTAATGTGTTCCTTTATTTGCAGAGTCACGCCTGTGCTTTCAGATATGATAACGAGTCTCCCCTTGAGTAATTGAGCTGTGCTTTGGAAAATCAGCCCAGGCCTAATGGTGCATTGTCTCGAGGATGATCAAAAAGCAGCCGAGATGAGGATGGGACGTTCTCCTACGATCCGCAGATGACGCTGATAATGAGGCACTTGAAGGAGTTTTCAGGCGTGACGGACACCGCGGCCATTTCAGTCACGAACATTCAGTCACAAGAGAGACGATCGAATTTCATTTCCATTTTCGCTTCTCAACCCTCAATCAAACAAGGATTTTTCTATGTCCTTTCGCGGCTACGTCCTTCAATTCCCTCCCCCCCTTATTTGACCCTCAACCCCAAAACCATTATAGCCCACTCCAGACTGAGCACTGCAGCCGCTTTGCCACCCCACCCCTACTCATCTCTGCTCCTTGCTTGAGGGTTTCTAAATTGGGAACATCTGACATACTCGCCACCTACTCATGTGTCTCTCCGCAACTCCCTGTGACCTCGATCCACCCTCTTACATTCGAATATCGTACGCGCTAATCTTCCTATAATACTTTATAGCAGTCGCATGTTCAAATACAACCCGTGACCACATGTATTCGCAAATAATGCCAACAAAAGACAGCTGCAGATCAAAGCTTAGCAACAGCTGCGTCCCATTGTCTGACATGGAGTTGACTGACATTCGAAGCCAGCGAACGCTTCTATTCTTTCTCTCGCCTTCCCTCTTATTTGCTCCCTCCATCCGTCCCTCTTTGTCCTCCGCTGCCAAACACTTCTCATTCCTGTAATGTTTTGGGTATCGCTGAGGTCTGCCTAGATACCGCAGTGTCTCGAATTCTCACTCGGTAATGGGGGAAGCACAAGAATATGCTCCTTATTTGCCTCCCACAGAAGGCAGACACTCAATCCAACCTCTTCACTGTCAAAGAGGCGGTGGATATATACTTGGCAAGTAGTGTTTTGCCCCCCCCCTCCCCCCCCCCCCCCCCCCCCACACACACACACACACACACACACACACACACCCTACCCCAAACCTCCACCCCTCTTTTTGCAGTGTGTGTATGTATGTATCTTTCAAGCACTTCATTTCCCAGAAAGGAGTCCAGGATTTATGAGTGCATGAGCCGCCGCGGGCGACATCTCCAGAGAAGGATGAGTGTTTCCTGCAAACAGTTGGGAGGGGAGGGAGTCACTGCTGTGTGTGTGGGTGGACAGCTTCCATAGAAACACTATCCAGTAACACTTGAAGAGCGTCATAAAGGGGAGGTGTGTTGTGTGTGTGTGTACATGGAAGCGGGCATCTTTCTGAGAAAAAGCCCATGAGGCCTGCAGACCTGTGATTGACAGTTACCTCTGCTGATTACTGCCCCTCAGGGACAGACCCCTGACGACAGCTGCTGCTTCAGACTCACCCCGAACTGTTGCTAACTTCAGGTTCACTAAATATGTCCAAACCTGAGTTTTCATCTTAAGCACGGCATCCAAATCCTTCGATTGTTGCCTAACAATCCGGCCCCACTGACATGTACCAGCAAAGTAACTGAGCCCCTCATCATCACTCTTGCTTTATCTGCCGCCATTGGGTGCGGACGTGAGAAGTAACGGTGACTTCATGGTGAGTTGTGTAAGAGCGTGGGGCGAGGCTTGAAAACCGAGCCATCTGAGACAAACGAAAGTGCTGATGCACTGAAAAGAGAGCCAATGTTTCTGGAGGTACAGATACGAACAGAAAAAAACTTGCAGAAATCAGATGTCAGATAGGACAAGATCCGGACTCATCGGGGGCTGTGGACAGTGCGTGGTAAAGGGTCAGATATGGGGGGTGGGAGGGAGGGTAGGTTTAGAGGGGGGATCTATTCCAGTATAGAGAGAAAGGTCACAGTGTAAGCTGATAAAGGCAGGAGGCAGAGCTTGGGGCTGCTTCCAGGCCAGCTAGTCAGCTGACGCCTGCAGCTGTGTTTGGAACATCAATATGAGCCTTGTTCAGCCTCCCCCCCCCTCCCCTCCTCCTTCCTTCTCAAACTCCCTCCCTCTCCTGCTCGGCATCCCCTCTCAACCGCCCCTCCTCTCCTCCTCACGCTGTTTCCTTCTTCTTTTTTTTTTCCAGCTCTGATTTATGAAAGTAGGGCATGTGCCCATAACTGCTGCATCAAGGCACATGGCTGAGCCTCCAGAGGCACTAAGGCTCTGTTTACATCAGCCCAGACAACTGCACCGCATTGCACAATCGCCACAGGCAAGCTGTGTTATATAAAGCACAGGCCCACATTCGCCTCTATTGTTTTTGTTTTTCTGGTTTGCCCTGTCTCCACCTGTAATTCCTGAACTGCAGAAATCTGGACAGGCATGATGTCTTCTGATCTTTGACATGCCACTTAGCGCAACCTTTAGCTGAGAACTGAATGTGTCAGTCACGCATCTAGTGTCAAATTTCACATTTCCCAGGTTTGGTTTGGTTTTCCACCCCGGTTTGGTGGAAAATGTATCAAGCGTATTTGGATCAAGCGGTTGGGGAACGGTTCCAGGAGCTTCAATAGCTGTTTTGTTTTGTGGAGTTTGTTGTTTTCAGCTATTTCACTCACTTTCGCGCTGGATTTCGGAGGGGGATTTGTGTCAGGGTTTTATTGTTGAGAAGTACTGGAGCATGAGAATATTATAACAAAGACAGGCGGCAAAATGCTGTGATTTCAGGAGGCGAGTGTGAGTCTAAGAGCATGCGTGTATGTTTGAGGATGACAATTAGTCCCAAATGAAGCACAGTAGGCACTTCACGATCAGTTTCCATGACAACAAATCAGACTGCTCAGCCGGTGGAAGACAGAAAAATGTGTTCTTAATGAGCATGAACAAAAGCATTAGAGCCAGAAGCCTGAGACAATACTGATATGACATAATCATGTTGTGAGGAGGAAGAGGTCCGAGGCAGATTTAAGGTTGGGTCGAAATGATTCATGAGAGTATCTGTGTGAATGAGGAGGTCAGAGGATTGTAAAAACATACCGTCATCCTTTGTTATTAATCATCTGACACACAGATGGGCTTTTGTGGGTGTAACCTGTCTTTGAAAGAACCCTAATGGAAAGTGAAAAACATGACCAGCTGCTGTTATCACAAACCATTAACTCATATAACTTAATAGATTACAGGCCACATTTCCGCACCGTACGACCATGAAACCGAGCTCAGGAGCGTGTTCAGCGTAACCTTCCCTGTCCGTATGCTAAACCAGTGCTGACTCAACAAACTGGCTGTTCGCTGTTGCTCCACGCCTGAGCCTCCCGGGCTACAAGGACGCACAATCATTTACAGCTGAGTGCTTTGAAGCTGAACTATTTCCGATATTTCTCTTGCCTGCTTGTGAGTCATTACAGGCTCCGTGCCCTCTCTGCACTCGTGTTATAGTGGCAGGGTCAGTGCAGCCAGTGCACACACACATACTCATTACTCCAATTTTCTCCTCATGAAAGGATTATCAGAGATGCAATGTGAAGCAATTTATCTGCAACCCTGATCGTAGTTAGAGACAAAAGATGCTTTAAGATTAATATTTCTTTATTGTTGTTTGTTATTGTTTCTTAACACTCACATACACTAAAATGAAATTTCTCCTCTGCATTTGACCCATTTATTCACTAGGAGCAGTAGGCAGCTGCAGTGGGAACCAATTCCAGTTCTTTTTACTAGTATTAAGTATTAACCCTTACAGACATGTCTTTGATGGTGAAACTGGAGCACCCTGAGAGAACATGGGGAGAACATACAAACTTCACACAGAAAGGACCTGGGACGACCGGAATTCAAACCCACGACCTTAAGTATTAATAAGGCACAGAGAAAGATGAAAGACATCTTAATTCTCAATCCAGAGCCCTAACCTAAATAAACACGTCTTTTTTTTTCACCCTCGGAGATATATTCCCCCTCATACTCGCAGTCTTTGTTGCTCGCCGTCTTTGTAGAAGTCCTCGTATCTTCGACGCTCCCTCCTCCCTCCACCCACTCCCCCTCCCGACGCCTACGCGCTTCTCCTCCACTCTCATAACTCAGCTGTTACTTGGCAACATGGTCCCAGCTGGACCAGCATCAGCCGCGTTGCCACGGCAACAGAACGCACACATGCAGACACGGTAAACATGTTGGTTTTTTAGAAGCCAGCGCTACATGCATATAAAACCCACATGTGTATTCAGCTCTGGCTCACTGCTGCAACATCCATCAAAGAGCAACGCCCAGAATAATAGAATAGGGAATGATTGCCAACATAATTTCAGGCACCTGCGGCATCTTTACATCTGTTTTCATGTTAAAAATAGAAAAAAAAAAAAATTGGAAATGCTGAACAATTGTGCAACATGATGTGATGGATTGATGCATTTGCACAGTAAATCCTCACTGGAGAACATCCATCTGGCTGCATTACGCTACGTCTTAATATTTTCTGTTTTCACCTCCTTTATTAATCACATCCTGCATCCACATAAATCCAAAGCCAAGCTCCACTCGCAGCCTCGACTGTATGGTTCTGGGAAACAAGCCTCTTCTCCATGCTCTGGGTAACACTGCATCTGTCGTCATAGCAACCTGATCCATCATCTGCAGGGGGATCAATTGATTCATTATTGAGTGAGGCACAGCCCCCTTCTCTGCTTCCAGTTCACGTCTACTTACTCTGCCTTCAAGCATCCATTATTGACGTCTAAGCCTGCCCACTCACTGGGCTGAAGAATAGAGAGCTGTCAAGCTTCCCTCATAGAAATATAATTCAGATTGTACATTTTCTCAACCGCATGTTTGTTGACCTATGTGAAAGGCACAGGACTGCAGCGTGAGGCAGGGAGAAATTGTACAAGATGTTCTCTTCATTGTGCTGCACATCAACTGAGAAATCACTTTTTTTAAAAAAGGGGGATAAATACAGATAAGTAACAAATGTGATTCCCACATGTGGTGGGAATTGTAAAAGAGGTGGAGGAATGAGGGCGTGAGGGTCTTTGTTGTACAGACAAGATGAATTAACATCAACTGAAGCTTAAAAACAAGGAGAATAAATGTAACGCGACACATATAGCCTGTTCAAAACACTGCTTTCAGGGCATTTATAGCTGCAGGGGAAGACACGCTTTGATGATATCCCCCCCTCATTCCAGTTCTCTGTCGTGTGGCTGTACACCTAAGTAGAGCCCAGAGGCACTGAGATGGGTGTGGAGCTCCAGCTCCTAGTAAGGAAAGCTGAGGGAAGGAAAAAAAAGGAAGACAAATGTATATTATTGGAAAATGTGTGCTAAATGGGTGATGTCAGCTACGGCACTTTGACATTTTAGTGTCATCTCTCAGGGAATTACATCATTAGACCTCTTTCCTGGCCTTGCTCAATGCTGGGAAACCTCCTAATGGATGTCAACAAGCCGTCCCTCTGGAAAAATGGAGCGGGGGGAGGGTGGTGGTGCTTTCACTGAGCTTTTGACTGAGCTATATGAGAGAGAGAGAGAGAGAGACAGAGAGAGAGAGAGGCCTCATGCTGAGCATCATCTGGACTAAAAGCCCACGGTGCATTTCTTGCTATAAGATTAACTCAATCTGTGTTGAGTCAAAGTGCAATCATCAGTGAGCTCCACTTTTCTACCAGTCCCTTGCTGATGACCCTAAATGACCCAACGTGTAACGACCTCCTTACTACAGAGTTGTTTGTTAATTATTTCATGCATTTATAATTACAGGAGCACATCGAGTTGGCAGCGGGTGAGTCTCTGCAACGATTGTGCTTCTTTCAATTTGAAAAGCTGTCAGTGTCGTCGCCGCTGCAGCTGCCCGGAGATCAGATGCAGGCTCCAATAATTGATTCATTAATCATCTACAAGTCCATTAAATTAAAATAAAGCCCATGAATGCAAGCTTTCGGGGTGAAACTTAATGGTAAAGAACTTATCTGTCTGATTCCCCCTTCCTGAGAAATAATTTATGCAGAAACACCTTGAACTAAGGATATATTTTTTTAAAAGTATTTTATATGCAAATGAAAGTAGTGCTGTGGTTTGAAAGCAAACATAACAAGTCAGTCATATTTTAAGCAATACTATCAAATCTTCACAGTTGCTGCAAATAGACTCCAAACAAACATGGAGGGAGATCAAGGCTTTGGTGTAAAATAGGTCAGATGGAGGATATTTATGTTGCTCCATCACAGCTCTGTGAGTCTCTAAGCAAGACAGGGGAATGTTACTGTGAGCTCACATGACACCGGTGAAAAGAAATCAACAGTGAGGACAAAAATAATACGAAATGAAGGGCTGAAATGTGAGAGATGAAATCAGACCAGTAAATTCCGTGTAAGAAACAAAACGGATGACAGACTAACAACTGATTTCATCAGCCATCGCATTCATCTTATATTGATAATGTATTCATGGTGGATCAGCTCGGCCTTGCAGGGGGGATTTGGTGTTTAGTGAAAAACAGGGCTTGAAGGATAGGAAAGAGTGGCGTGGCTCTGCAGTTTAGGTTCACCAAACAATTGCAAGGCTGACCGGTATTTCAAACGGATTGAGGGCAGGAGAGAAAATCATATTTCCAGAGGAACACAAGAGTCAGAAGAGAGAGAGAGAGGGAGAGGGAGAAAAAAATGCTTCGGTCGCAGCATGAGAATCAGATGTTGCGTCCGACGTGGCTTTATTCTCCACATCATCCTCTTGAGGACTTTCATTTGAGAGTCAAAGCCCGACTTGCTGTTATTATCTCAGTGACTGTGAGCCTGTAATCTCCCTCCCCAGTTCATTGAGAAAAGCAGATTTGATGTGACAAATCCAGGGCCCCAGATGACAAATAAGTCAAGAATTTGTGGTGATAAGTACCACTCACTTCATGGTGCGGCTTCCTCCCAAGACTAGTGACGGGGGATTTCTATGTCACTCTATTTTCTGCGCTTTGCACGTGCTGAGACATGAATTTCCATCAAAGCGCGACATAGAAACACCCACGACCGGTAGGACACATGACCAGATTGCTTTCTTTCTTCTTCTTCTATGACATTTTTTAACTTTATGCCGAACATTACAAACTATGCCTTTTTAATGTACGAAGAAGGGGGACTATCACTTTTCATGCATGCTACAAAGGCAATCAATGGCCCTCATGTCCGTGTCAAGTTACTGTACTGTCAAGTCCAAGCACACACAAACACACACACACACACACACACACACGCACATCCAAATGCAGGAGATGGTTACATAAACAACAGAAATGTAGAATAATTTTGCATGCACAACCTGTCATAAAAATAGTGTGCATGAATGAATAACATTAAAACGAGTGGGGCAGATAAGCTACCCCCCTTATGGTGCTCGCCTTAGATTCAAATTTAGCTTTTGCGTAGGGAATTGATGAGACACAGAGCTCAAAGCCAAAGTCTTCAAAGACCGCGGTTACACAAGATGCAAGGCGTCAAACCCACTTTGTAGTTCTCGGGTGAACGAGTGGGTTGTAGCTGCCGAGCTGCACAGGGCGATACGGCAAGAGTTCTCTACAAGCCAAAGAAAAGACGATGAAATACAGAAGTTACACCAAGGTTACATCGTGTGCAAAGGAGAGCTGAAATGATCTTTTTTTCTTTTTTTAGATTTTTGTAGTTGTGGGAGTTGGAGTTGTTCTCTCATGTTTCAAGGTTAAGGTCCCCTTTATCATTCCCATGAAACATAGCAGGTGTGGAAGAAAGAAAAAAAAGGGCTGGGACGTCGAGGGAGAGCGAGAAGAGAACGACACAGAGAGAAATAGAAGGGTGATGGTATAACAATGCAAGTGATGCAGTTTCATCACACTCAAACAGAGGAGCGTTGAGCAAGGGGGCGAAATAAAGCCTGAAAAAAAGAACATTTCATCCCATTACAGTGTGGAACATAGTTTTAGATGGCTGCTCTCCTGTTCTCCAAATGATTTCCAGTTTTCCGAGCTCTGCTTCTGCTGGGAAACCATTTGCGGCCCCACCAGATCCTGGCCTGTTGCAAGAAAGCGTGGCACATTACGGCATTATTATTAATACTGCATTATTAATGGAAGTCGGCAGCAGGCAAACTATTTGTCTTGGTGAAACAGAGAGAACCGAGCGGAAGTAGAGGATTGCTACATTCTTGCGGAGGCCCCACATTCCCCAGAGCACCACAGCAGGGTTGTTGTAGCTTGTACAGTCCGTCCCCTGCATCCCTGTGGCCCCCCCACGCCCCTTCCCCTCATCCTCTTCTCCCTTAGCTTCCTGTGCAGCAGCATGGCCGCTCAAACCTTTCCCCTTCCCTTCCATCCTCTGAGCTCGGTCAAGCTCCAGCTCCCTCCACCCCGCCGCTCCAAATACATTATTTACACTCTCCTCCCCTCCCTTCAGCTCGGCTCAAAAGAATCAGGGCAGAGCGAAATAACACCACTGTATAACCTCCGACCCCCTCTCTCTCCTTCTGCCCCCACTGGTACTGACATGCACACACACATTGCACACACAAGCTGAACCCTCCCCCGTTCTCCACCACCACCACCACCACCACCACCACCACCACCCCACCTGCTCGCTCTTTTTTCACTCTGTGGGATGAAAATACAGTGCAGGGCTGGGCTGCGACAATGGGAAACTCTGTGAGGCCCCGGCCCTCCCATTAATCCCCTCTGACATGCCTCCCGAGGGCAGGGATTTGCTACAAGTCAATGCAGGAGACCTACAGTATGCAAAACAAGCCTGTCTGACTCTCGCTCATGATTTTCAAAGCCACTGCACAGCACTGCCTGTGAGACAGGAAAGGCAGATCAGAGAGAGAGAGAGAGAGAAATAACTGTGCACACACACACACAGTCTGCTAAGTTAACCCTTTCCTCACACTCCTGCTCAGTGTACGTGTCACTTCCCTGTTTTTGTTTCACATTGCACAGATAATGCTGATGACAGATGACAGGAGGGGAACTGATGCTGAGCGGTTTATGTATTTTTTCCCTCTCGTTTGGCTCAGCTGTTGTTATATTCTTTTGTCTCCCTTCATGACAAATCCAGAGAGGCCTCAGAGACGGGCTTGTTACCAGACCAAAATACAAAAAACCCCCCACCAAACAGGAATTTGCAGGTCATGTGACGCACTTACTCAGGCGGAGTAGTAGCTATCGAATTTCAACCTTATCAGGGATCTAGTGATGAGGAGATAGGTGGAGGCAGCGGTTTGGGGGGGGGGGGGGGTAGGGGGGGGCAGGATGACATTAGAGAGAGGCAGTCAGGGTGGTTGGGGGGGGGGTCCACACCCTGCAGCTCACACTCACGCGGAATGTAAACAAAAGAGCTGAATAGACGAGCTAGGCGTACACACGGAGGAGGAAGAGAGGCAGAATAAGTTCAATTACCACAGCGAGAGCAGCAGAGAAATGGAAAAACAGATGACAGTAAGGCATTGCCCCACAGAGGAAGAGAAATCCGCCAGGATTTGTAGCCTGCTTTAGATTCACGTGATTGGCTCCACTGCTGCCTCCCTTCCCTTTTCAACCCCCCCCCCCCCCCCCCCCCCTCTATTTTTTTTCCCACCCATCCTCAGACCCTTTGAGATGGAAAAATGGGTCATCTGTGTGGAAGTTAATACTCTGAGCACGTACAGTGCTGCTTTATTTTTAGGACGTGCCTTGGAAATTTTTCTTCTTCTTTCCCCTTACTGGTGAATGACACAGAGAGGCGCTGGGTAATTAATATACTGTGCTGCTGCTGTGCACACAAGTGGTGGTGCAGAAGAGAGCAGCAGTCTGTATTATAGCTGCTGGCACAACTTGGACCTGTCTCATATTTCTCCCCAGCCTGCCCTCTCCATGACAACGTATAGTGGGCTGCACACTCTGGCACCACAGCCATGACATCAGCAACAGGGTTCAGACAGTGTGACTCTGAGCATCAGGCAGTGGGATAATATGTTCCAAAACACGGACGAAGGAGGACCGGAGGCCTCTGTGGACGCCTCCACCTAACAGTCAGTGATCAGCAAGCTACAGGCAGCAAATATCTCCCTGAGAGGTTACAGCTCAGAGGGAACACACAGAGGATCTCAAATGTAGAGCGGTGCAGCAGAGTCTGCCGCTTTGCAGAGAGACGTGAAGCTGCCATAGCAACCACATACAACAGAGTTATTTCTGGCTGCCTTAAACTCCCAAACACAGCTGCTCCTACATAACCAGACATCTCCACTGGTCAGATATCCAATCTGTATATGTATGGCATTCAGTACACAGAGCAGTAATCAAGCTCTGACATTCAAACTCACAAACTGTAATAACACAGCAAAGGTAATTACTGCTGTGGGTAATTTGTTGACAGGATTTCCAGTAATGAGTTGCAGAACTCGACTGATTACAATATTCCCAATACAACGTTTGACATATGATTAGAATCCATGCTAGCAAATCACAAAGGCAGTCAGACTGCTTTGGTCCGGGAGCTGGCTGTTTATCTTGGGATTTTAATGTTGCCTTCAGTAACAGATTATTTCCTGCACCTGTAATGAAGGAACAGGGTGCATCTGTCATTGTTAGCACATTAGGAAAAAAAAAAAAAAGGATTACAAACTGTTAAAAAATCACCCCTCCAAAGCACATGGTCTCTGTGCTGCAGGCACAGCCATTGTTATTGCTGTCAACTGAAACTGTTGTGCTCTCAGCTCTCTCCATTCACTTGTCCTTCAGTGAAACACCTGAAAAGTCTGAAGGCAGCCTGGAGCAACAGTGCCCCCTACTGCAAAGGAACAGGAAGTTCCTTCACTTCCTTTTTTTGTTCCACTGACTTGCTTTATCAGATATGAAAAGCTGACTCATAACCCATTCATACAGACTCAAATAGAGCAGGGACACAATTAAAATAATGATGTTAAATTAAAAGAGTTACACAATCACCTCGCTGCTAACTTTCTGATTATTTAACTCTGGATTAATGGGCACACAGAGCAGGGCTAGCCTTTCATATAAGCAAAAGAGCACACTTGCTGCGTCATCCTGAAATCAAACAGTGTTTGCCCTCATGTCAAGGCCTGTTTCTCATTGGTTTACTTTATGATGGCATGCTTTCAGGCAGGCAGTATTGGTCTGGTATCCTTCAGTGACCCCTCAGCTCTTTCCAGCCTGCAGGGGACAGAGTACGTGGCCAGCAGCTGAGTGTTTATTTACAGAAGAAGCAGGCTAGTAAGTGCACCATGTGGAGGAATCTGAACCTGTTCCTACCACAGCTCCAGCTTGACCTCCAACACAGTCTGTTATTTTTCTCTTCGGCCTCCCCAAAGGACAGATTAACAACGAGTCACTTCTTCATCTTGCACACACACGGCCAGACAACTCTGCAGGACCCTGACAGCCCCCTCCAGTCCACCAAATGGCAAAATAGCAGGAGTGCTGAAGAAAAGACTGCAGATCGAGTGCATGAGTTCATGGAAAATGGAACACTGTCTACCATTTAGTCTTCACTCGACATTTCTGGGCTGCCGTTCAATTTTCATTTTTCATTCCTAATGTAGAAAAACTATTTTCCCCTGCTCTCATTTCCTGGCAACCTCAAGGCCCGGGCTGCTCTGGCCAGAGCCCCTTAGAAAAACAGCTGCAGACAGGGATAAAAATAATTACAGCTCTATTTGTCTTCCAAGAGACACACTTTCAAGCAGACCTACTCCCTTCCCCACGAGCTGTTCCACTTTCGCTCCCCTGCACACACAATAAAGCCATTCACAATAAAGACACTGCGGCTCAATGTACTCACACAAGCTCATGTGTTTCACCACGCTGGGTGGAAACAGGAATACTGTACTCTCAAGATGGCAATTAAACCTTGTTCTAGCCTTGCCTGTATTTTCTTAAATGGTGTCAAGGATTCACTAACATGCTGAAGGTCAATATTCATGGTTTTTGCAGTTAAATTTAACATGTATAGACTTAAGTGTGCTTGTGATTGAGCCCTTAGATAATGGTTTACATTATTCTCCATATTCAACATTTTTCAAGTAGCAATTGTTTTCATGTGGCATTATTAAAAAAATTTAAAAAAGCTGAGCAATATTTCCTTGATTTCAGCACAATTACTCCAGCTTAACAAAGAGAAAAATTGCCCAGGCTCCATATTTCAAAACATGACATGATTCAGATTTTCCTGTGCATTGCTACTGCCATCTACAGGCAAATGGAAACTCAGGAGCTTCAGTTTGACTTTAAAATGTTTTATTGTTGAAATTTCTGCACAAAAACATGTACAGATATGCAAGACTGGAATATAAAAATAACATTTAAACAATTTCAGAAGACATAATGACAATTTGCAATAACAAGTGTTCTCATTTGTGTAGACACCCACACATTTCACATTTATATCAACTGTGCAGCAATAAGTATTAAATCAGCTACACTACACAGCTTTTTATCTTTTATTAAGTACACTTATCAGCAAAGACCCCAAAACATAACACATGATGATGTTTTAGGGAAATAAATAGAAAAGAAAAAAATACAGCTAGAAAACATTAACTCTGGTGTTAACAGGATTAGAAATATGGAATGAGTTTGACATTTCCCAAAAACATAATGTAAAAAGGAATTTCTTTAGGCCCGGCACACTATTACAGTGGAGGATTGTGGTCGTCTGGCGCCCAAATATTTGCGTTCACACAGTCCTTCACTCACTACTGCAGTCATGCTTACCAAATAGTGCACAAAGATCAGTTTCTGAAATCTCTTTACGAAATCATAACAGCAGGTTTTCAGCTCACACTCGTTCATTCAACATCATCTTCTGTTAGAGACTGAGCATTGACGATTCGCTGTAAAAAAAAAAGAAAGAATAAACTTCTCATAAGTCACACCGCATCTTTCACATCCACATCTTAAACACAAGTACAGTAGCAACAAACATTTATCATTATAACAGTATTTCTGTCTTAGAGGTGAAATAACTAAGAGCAACTGACACATGACTCTCAGCTTTGGATTCTAAAATTGATCTTGCACCTTTTCTTGTCCCAGAGACCACAAATGCAACTGGGGGGTTTATTAAAGATGCTCAGAAATAAAAACCGCACACTCGTGCTGATGAGAGATGCTGAAAATCCTCACCTGGCTGATGGTGGGCAGTTTGGTGAGCAACATCTGGAAGACTGGAGGCGGCAGCGTCTGCTGAAGTACTTGAAGCAGCTGTTGAGGTTGACCGCACACTGCAATTGCGTTGGTCAGGTGGTCCACGCCCTTCTCAAACTCACCTGTTAGGATTAGGGAAAAAGGTCAGTGCAACTGTATGTTTATGTTAATGGCATTATTTGCCAGTTTTATTTGTTGATAATGTTGAGGTGAAAGTGTATTTATGAAGTATAACATTGTATATTTATATAACTGAGTCCATGGTTCTCATGTTCAGATTAAACATTTTAAAATTAGCACTGGAGTGTTCTGTACAGTAACAGTTGTGCTTTTTAAGAGAGGAAGTGAGTCAGTACATACAACAAAGTCATTTATTGGAAAAGGTCGCTGCAAAAATTAAACATTTTAGCCACAATACTGACAAAAAAAGGCAAAATAATGGAGGATTTGATTAAAGTCATTTAGTACACAGTGACAAATAGTAAAGTACAGTTTGTATCCCTGTATGATTGTTATAAGTACTTATTACTAGCTGCAGCCTCAGCTCCTCGTGTACTGTGTTAAGTGTTTCCAGCACTACAACACAGGATAACTTCTGTTCCTGATTGAATAGACTTGTAACACACCTTGTGACAGCAGCTCCTCGCCCAGCTGGATTTCCTCCAGGAAGAATTTCTGAACAGCTTCCGCATCCTTCAAGTCAGGGAGCTTAAAATGAACACAGAAAAGGTTCAGAAACGCACACTTTGGTCCCTGATAGAAACAAATTAACTGTAATTCAAGTGTCCCATGTGTCCTACCCTTGCCAGTCCAGACTTCGCATTAGAAACGTTTTGCTTTCTCCTACCTGTGAGACAAAGCTGACTTTAAACTGCTGTAATGTAAAGTTACCTAATAACGCAGTAGACACACGTGTGGCAGCTAACAGTTAGCTGGCAGCTACAACGTGCTTCTTCTGCTTATATATCCTGCCCAACAGCGAAATTAATAAAAACATAAGTTGAAGTAAATGTTACCACTAACCACGCTCAGTGTAATTTGACGTTACAAATAGATGAAAAGGGACAGCATAGCTTAAAATTTTAAGTTATACAACTATTAGCCACATGGAAGCTAAGCTAACATTCCCCCAGTGCTCTCATTAGTTAGCTTCCTCTGCTCCCCGCAGCTCAAACACTTACGTTCAAGTAGCTTTTTCTTGAAGTTAGGGTCACTCCGTCGTTTTCTGTCAAAATAAATACAGTATGCGATGAAAACGGCCCCGCACACCCCGGCGACTACCGCGCTCGTCTTACCGCTCATCATGACTGCGGCTGCTCACGCTAGGGTTGGATAAACCGGATGGTTAGACTCTCGCGAGTTTTGCTATTCGTCATTCAGGTCCACCAACCACTCATGAGGGGCCAGGATCCCCCTAGTGGTACAGTCGGGTAACAGCACCTCAGTGGCAGCCTGTCAGCAGTCTCCAGCTTTGTTTTAGGATGGTAGTTGGTGTTTTTTTCATTCATTTTATGTAAGTATTGCTTCCATGTTTATGATTTTGCCCTAAAAAGGAACAACATTACACTCTTTATTAATCCTATGTTTCATAACTGTATGGGTGAAATTGTGTTATGTGCACTTAATTGCGTAAACGGGTTTAAATATAATTGAGCAAACATAATTTAACTAAGTTATAGGCTACTTTATAAACAAAAAATAAAATACGTTTTCACATTTTAATTTACAAACTTGTTTGTTTCTCATTTTTTCGTGATA
This sequence comes from Scomber scombrus, assembly GCF_963691925.1. Classification (NCBI taxonomy): domain Eukaryota; kingdom Metazoa; phylum Chordata; class Actinopteri; order Scombriformes; family Scombridae; genus Scomber; species Scomber scombrus. The sequence continues at coordinate 9,541,003 of NC_084981.1, read as the reverse complement.
TCTAAATAACAGCAGCATGACAACTAACAAGTTACTGCTTTTTTTTCCTTATTTATTTTAAAATACTTAATTAGTCATAAGTTTACATATTTCTATTTTGCTTATTTGAATTTCTATTGTTTTTAAACATTCTATCCTTTGTGCTGTTTTTTTTAAAATCCTGTGCCTTTCATATTTTTTCTATGTCCTTTATGGATTTGTTTGTTTTGTGTGAGGTTTTCCTCAATTTGTGTACTGAGGAATTGTGTTTTTTATATTTTAATATTTGGCCAGTTGGAGGAGAAAGAAAACTAACAACAAATGTTACAAGCTGCTGAAATAGGTAAATAATAGTAAATTTATTATTTTTGTTGATGAGAAAATGTCCAAATATTCCTGAATGTACCCTCCAAGTTAAAGTAAGCTTACCTGCTGATGATTTAATGTACATAATTACGATAAATATGGCTACTTTACTTAACAGTAACTACTGTTGTTAAATACATGTAGTGGAGTGCGATATTTACCTGGACTAATAATACAAAACAATGAAAATGAAGTATACGTGTAGAGTATAATAAACTAATATCACTCAAGTAACATAGAAATAACTCAGAACTATACTTGAGTTGTTACTTTCAACACTGATGGCAGCAGACACACTGGTTACTTCACAAACTATGGCATTTATTTCAAACAGAGGCTTCTGCTTTGCTTACATTTTTACAATAAATTACACAATGACCATCATCAGATGAGCCTAATAAATACTATTGAGCATTTTTCAATAAGCTCCATTACTTTCTGTTAATCTATAATCCAGACCATTTTCCATATACAGGTTCACACAGCTTTAGTTTCAGGCCATGTACAAGTTGGAAAATAGTTCAGCCGCATCCAAAACCACCATTCTTCTCTTAAAAGCACAAGCTATAGAAAACAAAACAGAATACAAACTAAAGCAAAACATGAAATTAAAAAAAGAGAAAGGGACAAATTAACTAGTGAAACTTATGAAAGAGGCAGAACAGAACATAAATGAACCCAAGTAACTCTGTTCCTACAAGAGAACAAGAATGAGGACAAAGGCGGGAGAACAAACATGCTGTAACCCTCAGTATTTACACTCAAACTACAGTTAAAACCGTAAAACTGTCTGTACAGAAAAGTACATGTTATTAACAGTGCAAGATATTAAATAGCTTGACTCAAAACACTTCTCAATATACAAATGTATAACCAAAGCATACAATTACATACAAGTGCCAAACAAAAACATAACTTCAGGTTATCATACAGTAGGGGGTCTATACAAAGGAAACACTGGAGATGTCTTCAGAAATGTATACACATACGTCACTTTATGATATAAATGCACATTTACAATATCTTTACCTTTATTCTGGCCATAGTACATGAGACAGAACCAAACATTTTTTGGTAAGGATGAGAATGAGAGGAAGACTGTTTAAAACAGAAGATGAGAAAGCTGGCATGTCATTATTGATCGTATGTAAAATGAGAAGGATGCCAAACAAGTAAGCTTTACTCAATGAAAGCAAAGTGTACTTAATTAAATAACTTCATGTTGTTTGAAACACTGCAAATGTGGGATTCAGCTTCATTCTTAAGTTATGCAGTAGAGTACGTGCTGCAAATACCTCCTATGGCTGCTTTCAAGTGAACTTAATCCAGTTTCAGATGTGCGTCTTCAAATTTTCAGTGAAGACGATAGGACCGGGGGGAGGGGGAGGGGTTCATGAGCAATGGAGAAAAAAGAAAGAAAAAAAAGCAGATGGGCTTTTAAAAGGCTGATGAACTGAAGTAATGTGACCATTGCATTCACCATCATTGCACATTTTATACTACCAAACTTAACAGTATATCCAAGCTTGATGATTATTCAGTAGTAGATTACAGGTGATCCAGTATAGGAGTTCTGCTTTATCATTTACAATCCTTAAATATTACCATTTGCTGATAAAAACTATCATTATCTGTCATACACAGCCCTTCACTGCCTGCTCATTCGTATAGCATTCTTCAGTCTTTTGTAAGGGACACATTATTCCAGGCGACCCTCTGATTTGAGAAGAGGATCAGGAAAAAAATTGCTGTCCTTTCTCAAAGTGCCCCATGGAAAAGAACAAAAAGGCACTACAGTATCATTCCATATCTATCCACTGTGTTTGACAGTGGAGCTATGATGGTCTGAAACCCTATCCATCTCCACCTAGGACAGGTGACAAATTAAGAGGAAAAACAAACATGAAGTCTCCTACTAGCCTCTGAACACCATTCTGGTGCTGGTGGTGGAAAACGCTGACTCAACTGACCAGTTTTTTTCCACATCTGTAGACCAGTGTCTTTGTTATGAGCGATGTGTGCCCTCCAACCCTACTATAACATCCCTCTCTATCTAAATGTTGGACTGTTTTTGACAGTCTGATCACATCCTCACAAAATCAGAATGAATTGGCCCTGTTCAGCGTTTTTAGACATGCCACAGAGCACCATTGTTAATGTTGTTAATTGTTTAATTGCTTAATTGTACCATCCAGTGCACCTGTGTGGGAGCATCTGCACTCGTTAGGTTTCTCCACTCATTTATTCAGGTTTTTTCCTTTAATTTGTCACCCGTCTGTACATGACTCAATGCAAATATGTGCAGGGAGCCTTGAAAACCACATGAGGTTGAGCCACACAAAGGCCTTTTTAATGATAGTGGACAGAGAACGTGGCAGAGTTATACATTTAGTACGCCCTTAATGCCAATGTGGCAGTGTTCCTCTGAGTTCCCCATAAAAAAATGGCCAGCACAGGCTGCACCATGTTGAGTTACGAGGACAGAGCAGAGAGGGGTCTTCGCTGGAAATCATCCCTTACCGATACAATTTTATCAAATGGAAACAATTATTGCTTGCAAAAACAATTCTTATAAATGTTCAATTAAGGAGAGCGCATAAGACAATTTTGTATTTTTTTCCTTATTTTTTTTGGACAAATTTCATCCCCGTACACAATCTTCATAAAAGTGCACTTAAGTGCCATTAGCTTGCCAAGGAAACAGTTGTCAATAGAAAATAGTGCTTGTTTCTTGTTGTATTTTTGTCTCTGGTCTGGTTTTTGTGCCCCAGTAGTTACAGTATGAAGGTTGACTTTTCCGTCCTGTTGAAAGGGAATGGGGCTGGCGACCCCAGGGTGCTGGTTAAGTGCTTAGTGCGGTGCTTCCTCGCTGGTATGTCCTGTCACCTGCACTCCACTGATACCCCAGAGTTCTGTGAAGAGGAGGATGAGGATGACACAGGCGGGTCAGCCAATGTCAGCATGACTGCTGCTGTCAGTGAGCTTGAGGACGGTGAGGAGGAGGACGACGAGGAGGAAGAAGCAGCCACCGTGCCTGTGAAACAGATGCAGCAGTTTGGTTAAAGTTAGTTTGAAAGCAAGCAGGTGGAGACAACTCAGTGCAGCTGAGATCACGGTTTGACTCACTTTCTCGTTCTTTCTTCTTCATGCGTTTCCGTCGTCTGTCAATAGAGGCCACCTCAGACTTGAGGGAGAGGTAGTGGTTCCTGATGTCCTGCAGCTTCTCCTGAAGAAAAGAGATCCTCTCCAGACTGCTCATCTTCTCCAGGTCAGCTGGGACATGACAACAAGTTTTGAGTTTAAGTCACAAGGGTATAGACACACATACTGTTCATTAATTTTTAAAAGTCACATTATCTATATCTATACCTATACACTTACACATCTGGAAGCTCCACTTATAGACACGTGGTGATCTTCCATGGTTTTCTCTGTGCTGTGCGTGGTCGCCGTCACCCTGCTTGTGGTATTTATGGCTCGAAGGGGGAGATCGTCCGCGACACTTGGGCGAGCTGGCAGCTTTCACGTCAGATGCGTTGTTCTTAGAGGGGGTTGATTTGGCAGTGCCCTCAACAACAGACTGGTCCTCACTGTCACTGCTGTTGGCTGGAGGAGAGAAGAAGACAGCGATAAAAATTAAAGAAGTGGACAGCGATCGGGCAAAATCTCACATCCCCTCTCACCTGCGTTCTGTAACATAATGTCAGGAAATGAGTTGATATAAAACAGTAACCCTACAGACCAGCAGAATATTAGCAATTCCATCCTCAGCTCTCCTCACCTGTTTTCCTATTCTTTTTGGGAGGCACACCTAGGCTCTTGCGGTTTGGCTTGTGTTTCTTTGAGGCTCCACCTGTCTGTGATTCCTTCTGCCGCTTCTGACTCACAGATGCTACAAAGAAAATGTGAGGAGATGGTGAGGGAACAGGCAGACTGTAAAATAAGTCGTCAGCTTGTATTTCTTCACCTGATAAAGTATATCTGCTTTTTGTACCTTTGGACTTCTGCTCACTTTCCTGCTGGCTGCTGCTGCTCAGCTCTAGGCTGCAGTTGCTGCTGCTGTTGCAGGAGAGAGTCGCGTCGAACACCTTTGAGGGGGAACCCGCCCCTTCCTCCTGAGGTAGGTCCTGCAGCTCCCCACCCAGACTCTCCACCTCCACCGTGCTGCTGTCTGTCTCACTGCGCCCACCTGTCACTTCCTCCTGTATGGGTCCTGGTGGAAGGGCGGCAGAAGCCGGCTCTGAAGGCAAGGCGGGGGGTATGGACGGTGGCGGGGAGGAAGGCTGAGGCTGGCCAGAGTCTTCTGCTGTACTGCCTCCACCTAAGGGGGACTCTGGTGTAGTAGGTGGTGTATTGAGTACAGAGTTACTGCCACTACTGGGAAACTCCTGTAGTTTGTCGTTTTCCATCTGCTCCTCTGAGGCTTCGTCCTCAGGTCCAGCGTGCTGTTCCACACTCTGCTCCTCCAGGCAGGAGGGCACGGGTGGAGGAGGAGAATTGGCAGCTTCTGTGTCTGAGTCAGAGAATAACTCTTTGAGAGTCTTCTTGGGCCACTGTGCCTGGATACTGGACCACACATCCTTCTGGCCTTTAGAGCGGACAGCAGGCCTTTCCTCTGCATTCCCAGACGTCTTGGCTCTTTCAGGGATTTCCCAGAATGCAGCTTGTCTGCCGCTTTTGTTCTTCTCCTTCATCCCGTTGTACTTCTTAGAAGGGGAACCTTTGGTTTTAGGGCGGCTTCGTTCACTCTCCTCCGGCTGGGATTTGGCAAGTGCTGGCCCCTCATCATCTGAACTGCTGCTAGACGAGGCCCCCCTCTCCTCCACAGGACCAGCACCCCTCTCCTCCAGCTTCCTGGGCGAGCTCCCAGGCAACCAGTCCGCACTCCTCGTGTTCCTGGTCTTAGCTTTGGATTGGCCTTTCGGTATCCTCTCTGCTGCACTGTCAGATTTCCTCTTCCTGGTGCTCGCCTCTCCCTCTAACTCTGTCTGGTTTCTGCGCTTCCCCACATCTGTGCTCTCTGCGCTGACTAAATCCTGGTTCTTCCCTGAGACTGGAGAAGGTTTGGATGCTTCGGGAGGGGTCCCGCTCTCCCAGCGCTCCGATGTTTGCGGTGGCTCCTGCGGGCCCTTCCTGTCTCTGCAACCAGGACGGTCCTCTTCATTATGCTCCCCCTCATCTTCGTGCTCGCTTTCGTCTGTGGATAGCTCGGAGGCTGAGGAAAACAAGACACAAGTGTTAGCTTCAGCAGGGACACAACGGAGACATATAACAATCAGCCAAGTCAGAGTGAAACAGTCCTAATCTGCTGTAAGTGTTAATAAGGACTACAGGCTTATGAGTGTTGCTACCTTGCAGGCCATTGAGGATAGAGGTAATTTCTATAGACTTGACTGGAGACTGCTGCTGAGTCCCTTTGTCCTCACCCTCGTCCATCTTGGAAAAGACATCCTGACTCAGGCCACATTTGGTGCGTGGGACGCGGTTAGTGTTGGGTGAAGGGCCGAGGACTTCTCTGTCATTGAGCCTCTCCAGCCTGTCTCGCTCCCTCTCGGCTTTGTTCTGTCAGAATAAAGCACAGTCAGTCATTCACGTTGTCACATCAAACCAGGTTTAGGCTAAAAAAAAAAGTTGCAACTCGAACCCGAAACCCGTACCTTTATTTTTTTGCGGTGCTTTATTTTTGGTACATTCTTATTGGCGGGGCGAACAATCTTGTCTGCTTTGATCCATTCATCATATCTACAAAAAAAAAAATCAAGTACAGAGACAAAAGACAATTTCATCATTCAGATCTCAGAGAGGAGCTCCAGATATAATATTCTCTCACACCACCCATCACACAGACACCTCTACTGTCTGACCCCAACATGTTGCTGTGACACAATAAGCCTCAACAGCAAAGGAAGAGATCCCATGGTGTTTATGTGGAAAAGACAAACCTTTACGATGAAGAAAGAAACAATGTTAACACCGACCACCACACAAATCATATTCAACAGAGTTCCGACAGTACCAAGGGTGCTACTTGGGTCGTATGAGGAGAAAATGAAAAGTTTCACGACATCACACACGACAAGACACAATGCAGAGAACATCCCGCTGTCTTTTATAGAGTGCTAGAGGACCACACAACAACATTGAGACAATGAAATGCTGATTGCACTAGTTAGAACCTCTGTGTCATGGTACCCTAACACTCTACGTAACACTGCGTTAACCCTGACCCGCTGGGGAGGGGGGAGAGGGTTGAGAGGTAGAGGTGAGTGTAGCAGCACTTTAGTTGGCCTTTCAGAGATCAGGGTAGCTCACATGAATGCATCGATATTGAAGGATCTAAGAAGATTTGTTAAAAAAAACAACAAAACCACTGCTTGGAAATTACTAGAGTAAAGTTGATTTAAAGAAATCAGCCTGTCTGTGGATTTTGTTGAGAGACAGACAGCTGGGGGACAGACAGACGGGGGATTCAGTCAAAACTGAGTAAGGGAAGCTGAGGACTGATCCACGTCAACCCAATACCCAATTCTGTTTCTGCCACTAGATGGCCCAGTGTTCTCCATAATCAGAGTACTGACCATGGGACTAGAGAAGATGAAGCAGAATTGTGAGGAAAGGGATGTATCTGTTACGGCTGCGGGGGATACCCATGTAGTGGTGATCCCCTGAGCTGAATCAAACGTTAAAAAGATGTTTATTTTTGGTTGTTTTTTTTGTTTTTTTTTAGGGTGAATATAGACGTTAGGTGATTCTCCCCAGGTCCTGTCTTACCTGACGTTCCAGCCACAGTAGTGCACCAGGTAGAGCACCTCTCCCCCCTCCACGTCTGCCTCTTTCACAGTGGCCTCGTACGTCTTCAGATTGCGGCCTCGCCCATACCTCACCTGCACCTTCATCCCCGGGGGGTAACACTCAAACTCCTCCCCTTCCTCCCCCTCCTGACTGCTGTCATCCCTGCAAGAAAAACAGTTCAGCACTTCCTGGCCCTAGGCTGCCCCAATTGAACACCACAGAGCCCCAAACCCTCACACCCGCCCACCTCACTGCCTGCTGCTAAGAAGCCAAGTTTTACTGATATATTTCTCCACACCCTTACCTGCCCTGTCTCATTACAAAAACAAAAAAAAAAGCCCGTAACTACAAAGACAGGTTTCCCATCTCAAAATTTGTCCAGTAAGCTGATCTCATAAACTTCCCCTAAACTCTAGTCCAGTGTAACCTACAGCAAACTGCAGTATAAACAACTGAATCATTTACAGTAAGCCTTTCACAGAACAGTACATGGAGTGTTTCAGCAATAAAAACATCATTCTTTCATGGCAAAATCAGTCATCTTGCATGGGAAATAACACTACTGTTAGGCTATCTAGCCCTACATCCACACACAACATACTTGGGATTCTTACTCACACACTCACACTCTCTCTATTTCTTTCTCTCTCTCTCTCTCTCACACACACACACACAAAGTAAGAAACACAAACAGCCACAAGGAGGAGCTAGTGGGAAACAGTCAGGAGATGTCGAAGCTGGAGGGTAACACGGGCGGAGTGCAGGAGTGCCAGTAAGTGGTTTAGGCGCAGGGGCCACAGGGGGCAGGTTAGCACGGCAAAGCACGACTTGGCAGGCAGCGCAGCAACTTAAAGCGAGACTACAGCGTTAAAGGGAAGCGCACGGCCGCAATATCCAATTTGGTCCGCTGCCACAGAGAACGGCGACTACAAAAACGGTGTGACTCACAATGCCTCTCACGCATACTGCTCGGGACCTGCTTTCTGCTGCCGAGAGCTCGTTTTCAACAAGCCACAATCATGAAGATGTACCAGTTTGTGCAGCAGGACGGGTGCGACAACTGAAGGAACTGTTAACACTCCCGAGCCTGGCGACACAGTAGACTTCAAAACACCAACTGATTAAAAAAAAACACAGACTAACACTGCATCAACCTTTTCCACCTCTCAGTGATAATTATGGTCAAAAAACACAAATAAACATATAGATGCCGTCATATACTGAGATATACAATGTATATAATAACTGATTTATCAATTTACTTTAAATTTACTTGCAACTATTGTGATAATCTATCAGTATAAAAGCACCAATCATTTAATGGTTTATGGCTCTTAAATATGGATTATGTTTGTGTTAAATTACAGAAAATTCAAGCTTTAGTGTTTAGATGACATCACTTCTGCCGGATTATTGTGATGTGCATATTTCACTATTTTCTGACAGATCAAATTAGAAAACAATCTATGAGAAATATAAGCAGATTAATCAATAATGAAAAAGTAAAAAAGTAAAATGCATCACTTGTATCAAGACATCTAATTTCACCAAAAACAGCTTTAATCGATGTGCATTATTATGCACTGACAGGCTTCAGTGGGCTGTACCCTTTTCACTACAGCTGAGTACACCTCATCAGGCAAAGAACCGAGTACAACAGCAGTAAGTTAGGTTTCTCTCCATCATACAGTCATTCATATAAATTAAAGCTTAGCTCACTGTAAACTAGCGCTCATTGGCTACAAGCAGCCTGCGCTGCTGGAATGAAAATGTGATCCAACATTCTGCATGTCCTGTGTAGATTACAGCCTGTGAACATCAAACAGATGTGATATCATCAGGAAAGCTCAGATCAGATCAGCCTGTGGGTCGCCCGTTCTGTGAGTCTGTAAACTCTCACGCCGCCACCTAATCTGTGAGGACTGCTGATCCTGACAAAGACTAAAGGATCAGGTACCTCCCAATTGTCAAAAAAACCCATACATGATAAACGGCGAGTTATAAAAACTACAAAGAGTGCTACTAAAAGCAACAGCAAAAGCATCTTAAAGGAATGTTTCAGTACCTTCAACCAGTCACATCAAAAACAGCAGTTCAATGAGGTTGTGAACTGTAAACTTAGAGGTTAATTGTTTTATGTGGCAGTGGTTCCTAGTCAGTCCCCAGTGATCCTTCACATTTATCCAACAGCCTCAATACAAGTGTCAAAGTGCAGGGTGAACAAACACAGGCTGAGGTCTAAACTAGACACTGAGCACTGATTCAGACGCTCTGGAAAGGAAACAATATGAGAAAAAGGCCGCTCGCTATAGCAAAACCGCTCAACTACCAAGAGGAACTACTCGTCAACACAGGAAGTTACTTGCATCTGAAGCATTACCTTGCGTCTAGTGATCTAATGCATCAATGACAACACTCACACACATGGAACATTTAATAAAGCTGAACACCAAAAGCCAAAAAATAAAGAAAATGAGAGAAGAGAGTCAGAGAGGAAAGGAGAGAGGACAGATAGCTGTTTGTTTTTTTTTATTTTTATAAAGATTAGAACAGAGCAGAAATCAAGAAGAGCTCAGCCATGTTTGTGTGCACTGAGTGAGTGAGAGGCTGGCCACGGTCACACAGTCCCAGCCAGAGTGATAGATAGAGACAGAGAGAGAGAGAGAGAGTGATAGACAAAGAGAGGGAGAGAGAGACAGAGAGAGCACAGCATGACATGCCAAGTGAAGGGTAGCAGTCAGGCTTTGGTGCTCTAAGATGTCTCTGCCAGCTGATGCCGACTAAGCCACGAGAAATAATAATAGCACAGAGGGCAGTGGGTAAGAGCTTAGTTAGAGGAGAGAGTGGAGCTTTCCTCTCTCTGTACACTGGTTAGCAGGTAGAGGTGGATTGTGGGTATACTGGGTATTAGTGTCGTTAAGGTCAGAAGGGTCACTGCTCCTCATCTGCTTACGGCCTCTTAGGTTTTTACTGCCACCGAGGAAAGTTAAAGCCTCAGGGGCTTTTTTTCAGCATCATGGTGCTACTGTGTCTGGAGAAACTTTGAAATATTGGAGGTCAGATTGAATAAGTGACAGTTTCTCCATGCAGGAGCCCCGCATGGAGCTTGTGTTTTAAAGTTTTTTTTTTTGGTTTTTTTTACCGTCCTGGTGGAGGCACCGTCCCTTCAGACCACCTACCCAGAGTTGTCCTTGCTCTCCTGCTCCTCGTCACACTCCTGCTTCACGTTCTCGGCTCCGATGCGAGACGTCGAAGAGCCCTCGTCCGTGTCTCCCTTGTGGGGGCCGTCCTCTTCCTCTTCTTCCTCGTCGTCCTCGTCCTCTTCGTTTGCGCTGTCCTTGCCCTCTGCTTTTGACGTTTCGGGATCCGTTTTGTTTCGTGTCAAATCGGGTTTCTCCTCCTGAGGGAGAGAGAGAGAGAGGGAGGGATGCTTTTAATATAAAGACGTACATTGTCTGGAGAGTAAAAACAATGTTTGGATAAATACTTCATTTAATCAAAAAGTATTTTTTGGTAGAACGCACCTTGCAGACGACGGACGGCACGCTGCTAGGTTCACCCTCTGCCTGTGCTTTCGGCTCTTCTGAGCTGGACGATGTGGGAGCTGTGGCTGCTGCCTCGCCCTCAGACTTCACCTCTCCCTTGGGACCCTGCTTCAAAGGGAGGTCCATCCTGAAAGTGATGGCGGTGGAGGTGCAGTATTCCTCAAATCCATACAAGTACCTGCATGAAAGCACAAAACATTTTATTGCTCCTCTCCTCTTCTTCGCACCTGCACTGAAAGAAGTGTGAGGAGTTTGCTAAAAAAAAAAACCCACTACAAACTGCATGTCAGTGTTGATGAAAAACTACAGAGTGGATGTCAGTGTTAAAAGCTTTGAGTAGTTGTGGAGGCAGGGTCTGTACGTACTTGCGGTAAGCACATTTGACATTGTAGCCAGCGGCTGAATTGAGCACGGGGATCCCCAGATCCTGATAGACTTGTTTCCAGATGGCGCCGCTTTCAATCTGCTCCGACGTGGACACAAAGGGAGACAGATACAGAGTCAGTCAACATTCAACTGCGACCAAAAATCAAACAACGAGAAGAGGAAATGGCTGTCAAAGTGGCACTCACGTTGTCAAAGCCTCCCAGTTTGTGCACCAGCCTGTAGAGCTTGAACAGGTTGAGGTTCCTGTAGCCCAGAACAGGCCGCTTGTTGATGGGAGTACCTGAAGAGGAGAAACGAGGACATCAGATGAGATGACGAACACAAGGATGCAGTTAAAGTTAGAAATCTGATGTAAACCTTTTTATGAACATATTTTATAAAGCTAAAGCAGTGGTGGAGGAAGTATTCAGATAATTTACTTTAGGAAAAGTAGTAACACTGTAAAATAAATGCACTCCATTTTAAATGTACCTTAACTAAAAGTTCAAGCCCTCATACATTTTTCTTAGGGATTGTTGATATTGATGCATTCATTTATAAGCAGCATTTTACTGTTGTAGTTAATACAGGTGGAGCTAATTTGAACTACTTTACATACTGCTGGGTCGTTAAATCTGTAACAGTACATCATATATTATAAGCTTGTCACATTTTGCAAGCTGTCAAATAAATGAAGAGCAATAAAAAGTAGCATGACTCAGGTAAAGTACAAGTACCTCTGACAGAAGAGCAGTATTTCAGTAAATGTACTTCATTTCATTTCACCACTGGTTTTCAGAACATTTAATGACCAAAATGAATCAAATAGCAGCCACAAACCATATACTTCAGGTTGTGAAAATGAGTAATCTTTGAATATTTAAACTAGAAAAATGTGTGTTTAGGGACAGCATTAAAGTCTGCAGCGCGAGAGTGATAAATGAGTAAAGGAGGTGGGGAATGTGAGAATGAGACCTGACCTGGAAAAGAAAAGAAAAACCAGGCTTGTTTTGAAGAGAAGCAGCACTGAACTGGATGCAGACTCACCTCTGTCCTCCATGAACTTGTATAGCTGCTGAAGAAAATTCTCCCTCTCCTCTGGGAATGGTTCCACTTCCTCCTGCAGACAGGAAACAAGACTAGTTTGAGCATCATTTTCCTCAGAGTTTGTAGAGATAAGAGCGTGCGACTCGCTTCTTCACCTACCTCCTCCTCTTCGCGGCTTGTGTCTTCTTCCTGCTCCTCCTCTTCGTCGTCGTCGTCCTCTTCGCTACTGGAGCTTTCCTCTTTCACTTCTGTCTTCCAAGTGCCGGGCACGACCAGCTGCTGCTGGAACTCCAAAGCTGCGTCCAAAGCTGTCAGACACACAAACAAAGTCATTACATACTAGCTACACCCAATTAGGGCTGCATATCGTCCCCTGCTGTCATAAACTAATTTGTGTGTCTTTGGCATTGTGGAAATGTATGTGTAAAATAGTTCAATCATTTTGTAGAGATGAAAAGAATTCCATGCTACATAAACAGAGATAAGACGTGAACAGATGTTGTCTCAATCACATTCCTCTTTACAGCTTGCACGTAAAATATAAACAAATGTAAAAAACAAGAAATCAAATATCCAAAATTTCAGACTTCCATTTTTTTAGCCTAGATTTAAACCTCCTAACATCTGTCTTTGGGTGTTTGGAGGGTTATGAGGAAGCTGGGCGTGCTTGTATGTGTGTGTGTGTGTGTGTGTGTGTGTGTGTGTGTGTGTGTGTGTGTGTGTGTGTGTGTGTGTGTGTGTGTGTGTGTGTGTGTGTGTGCGCGCATGCATGAGCCTGATAGTGAAGCAATCAAACATTTAGTAATAAGGAATGAAACCAGATCACCCTCCAGGCAAAATACTTTAACTGACCATCAGTGCTGATTAACAAACACTCCTGAAATTCCTCTCTACCATCTCTACTCTGAAAATAATAGACCCATATATAAAACTGGGAAAGCGAAAAAAGACACTGACATAAACACTAAGAAAAGCAGCCATGGAAGAAAGCAGCTTGAAAATCTGTCAGGAGTATCTGCAGTGACGCAGAGCAGCAGAAGCATTCAGCCACAGTGTCACAGGTGTGTATAAGTTGCATCTTAACCACAGCCAGATGCTCGTTTTACGCTTTTGTACTGCGGAAAAAATATCAGTTATGAGTCGACCACCTGTGAATAAGACTCGCATGCTTACAAAGCTGTTTCCTAAGTGTAATTATGAAAAGAGTAGGAGCTCTGCAGCAGAAAACGGGGCCACTATATATATAAAAAGCCTGGTGAGGACTTCGAATAAAAATAGACTGAACAGCGACAGGAGCGCTGCGCCGCTGCGTTCGCCCGGAACAAAAACAAAACTTCTCTTTCTTCGGTGTGCCTCGCTGCTGCAGCCCACTCTGCCACAGTTTTCTGCCAAGTGTGTCAAAACACAGAGCGACCCTGAATGTCGGAGACTAGGTGCGCTCCATGCATCGGTTGCGTTAAGATTAAAGCTTTACTTTACACTCACCTGGTTTGAGCCCTGCGTCGGCTTTTGGAGGACAATCGCTGTTCATCTCGCGGACGTCCTTCCGCAACACCGTGTAACTGTAAAACAAAGCAGCTCTGATTAGTATTTGCCCTGAAGTGACGTACTGAGTGTTATTACACAAAGGTCAGCTCTACAAAGCGGCTGTAAGGATCCAACCAAAATATACACCGATTTTTGTTCTCCAGAATTCACACTCAAAAATAAATAGTGTAACAAAGCCAGCTATTAAAATGAAATGTGAATTCTAGGAAAGAGCGTATTAGTAGACTGATACGATATGAGGGCCATGATGGCCCTACAAGTCCACGCAAGTCTTGTTCATTAACACACTCAGGGAGAGTTTGAAACCAACAACAGCCTCAAAAACCTGAGCAGACATGACGACATTCACGCAATACTTTCTTGCAGCATCTCCTCCGCAGCTGGGCAAAGTGCTGGGCTGATTTGGCAGAGAGATGGATCAGTGAACCTTGTAAGCTGAAAGCAGTCAGAGGCTTTGCTGATGTGCCAGAGACGGTTTACTGTGGTATCTGGAGGCAGCCGTGCTGATCCAATGACTAGATTTGTCATGGAGTGATTTAATAAAAACCCAACATATATTGAAGCTATAAAGGATCACAGAAAACAGATGCCAGGATTTATTGATATTACATATAGATAAGTATCTTTGAATTTGTATTGGGTATGTTGTTAGAGTGGCACTGGTTATCCATACACGTCTACTGTATATACGGATGATGAATAAATATGACATCTTACTCACTGAGACTAGCGGAAAATACTTTTTTTCCATCCTGAATAAATATCTTCCTTCACTTAATTATTTATTCAATGTGTCAATAACACCGACATTAAGGAAATGATTCAATCATTTCTTGAATTAAATACGCTTTACATTACACATACAATATTAGCAATGTGCACTCTTATTCAAGCTTCCTGTCATAACATATACTATATATGTGGCTTTTTAAATATAATCATCTCCATTTCAATTTCAACTTAGATTTCTGAGTATATAAAAAATGTATTGCTGCATAATTTCAAACAAGACTAAGAGTGAATGCAGTACTTGGGCACACTGGTGCTTTGAGTCGACTTCTAATAGTATACTAACATGCTCACAATGACAACATGCGGATGTAAAGCAGGTTTAATGTTTGCCATCTTCATATAGAGAATTAGCATGCTTAAATTTGTTAAGTAGCAACAAATATGAAGTATGTATTTGGTCACAAACCAAACTATTGGACAGAAAGGAAAGTATGACCACATCATGTTTTTAGTATTCACACTGACAGTGATTCATTTAATAGTTGTTTAAATATTTCACTGTGAACTCTGTCATTTCACTGTGGTGGAATGACAGATCCTGCTATCCATACAGCCACACTGCCAGCATGTTTAAAAACATTAAAATATACAATCATAAAAAAATCATGGTGTATGTATAATATAAGTCTGTGTGTGTAATTTGACAGGACCATCCCACTTTTTTCAAAATTATAGTTTGCGAAGCCCACCAAACAAGAAAAATTAGAAACGTCTTCTGTTTCCATTGTTACTACGGTAACCAGATCTGACAAAACAAGAATAAACAACTTCCTGAAAACTCCCATCTCCCCTCTGGATGTGACCTTGCTTTCCCTAAAAATGTTTTCCAAAGCCATTGTTTCTACGGGCACGTCGAACAGTTAGCGCAAACAATACCAAACCCTGCAGAGGAAAAGTGAACACGCTGACCCACGCTGCTGTGCCAGAGAGGTCAGCGGGCTTATGGATGTGACCCCTTTTCAAAAAACAAATCACACAGGGGACGGCGAGTTAGAATAACTGGGTAATAATAGACGAGAAGAGGCTGACATGAATGATAAAAGTGCAATAACAAACAAAGATGAGTGCTGTGTGTGTGTGTGTGTATGTGTGTGTGTGTGTGGGGGAGGGGGGGTATGAGCCTTTTAAACAGTGCATGGATGAAAGGGAGCAGGGGGAACGGCTGTGTTAGATGGTAGCTAGCTCCAAAATATTAACTGTGTTTATTGGAAAGCAGGTGCAGACGGTCTAAACTGATCCATGTGTTAAAATACCTCCAGATCTCAGCAAAGATTTGATTTGTTGGCTGCTGCTCTGTCTTGGAAAATATATAAACTTTCCTCGGCAGAGTAAATAAGCAGAGAGAGCTTCTTGCAAAATGTGTGATGGTGTAGATCAAACTGTAACATAACACAAAGAGACATGCCTGATAACTCCGACTGATCCATCGCATTACCCGTGAGTAACAACAATGATAAACCCATTTCATCTTTGTTATTCCTTCCACGCTAAAAAAAAAAAAAAAGGATGGGAAGGAAACAAACCTGAAAATCTCGTTAAGAATGAGACAGATTTTCCGACTTCTTACATTACCACGTCTTGCATCTACCTCTGGATGCACTGTGCTGATTTCAATGAGTGAAATCAAATTGCCACAGAATAGGAACTGCTACAGCGTGTGCAGTGTAATCTGCAGTGAAAGCCATCATAGGGGAGCTGAGCGAGGAAATACTCCTCAAGTTAAAATACTTACATTTCTTCTCTGATTTATCACCCACTTGTCTTATCCCTCTCATCAGCTCTACCCTTCATTCGACTATTAGCCAAAATACAAGCGATAAGACGGCCTTTTCACACTTCCCTGTGCTGCAAATGTGTCTTCAGCTTGTGAATACGGCAGATTAAGGGTCATGCTAATGAGTTATGCAGGATATCTAGTGTGGAATGCAGACTCAAGGCATGAGATTAGGAGACCCAGCTGGTCTGTCACAACCCGAACCCAATGATTTTCAAACAGACAGCGAGCTAGTCTCTGGAGCAGCGAGCAAACACCGGATTCATTTATGTTGAGTGTGGGTTACGTTTCTACCCACACAGAGACTGCAGTAACAAACCATGAGGCCAGTGCAAACTCCTGACAGGACTTATTCCTCTTGTGTCATCAGACAAAATAATTTGGCTGTGTGGTTCCACACCGGGGGGCAGGCTGCAGGGAAACATACACTACCATACCTCTCCAGTCATTTTCAGCCTAAGGGAAAATAAACTAAACTAATAAACTATCTTTACTCTCATTGAGAGACTGCAGAATGTAAGCTTGAGTTCTTCCAAAACTGCAAACAATGTATCAAGGACATTTTAATCCATTAAAAAAAAGCACAATCTATGAGTCAAGAGGAGGAAATGACACTCAAACACTGTGAAACACCCTGGTTTTAAAAGAGAGTATCTATAAAAGTAAAAGCAAAAACATGAAACAAAAATACCCACACAACTTTAAATTATATTTTATATTTGCAAAATTCTACAAAAAACTACTGTGCAGCCCTTTAGCTTGTCTTACGGTATATTTAATTTCCTTGCTTAGTATTGCTAAGTAGTGCATGTCTTTCCTTTAACAAGTGTACATAGCACACATACCCCATTAAAAACCACTTAATCAAGGACTCATAAAAGGGGACGTTTACACTGGTACTAAATGATTAGTTGATGTATTGGCTGACAGAAAATGAATAACAGAACTTTTTCTTTTTTTAGCAAACAATCTGTAATCAGAATGTGTGTTTATAATGCCAATCTTTGTGCTATGTTTACCTCCGTTTTTTTTATATTTATCACATAACTAGCTGTAAACATAAGTGTTAAATAATCTACGGATTCATCATTAAATTAAACCCTTGTGCTTTGAACAGAACTCACAATTTTCCATCCTTGAAAGAGCGGACGAAGATGGTCTCCTTCTTCATAGTCACGTCTTCATGGCAGTCCGGGGAGATAACCTTGGTGAACGGAAACAAGACACAGTCGAGAGGTCAGATGAGGTGGTGTGCTGTGTGTGCGTCAGATGATAAAGTGAAGGAGGAGGGTGGGTGTCAGAGTATGAGTCAATGACTAAAGATGTTGCAGCAGAAAGGCCACGCTGATGGATTACAAAATGTGCTGTCTACAAAACAAAGACAAACAAGCGGGCAGGATGAAGAGCGATGTGGAAGGGTTGTGTGCCCACTCTTGGAGTGTGCTGCTGCTGTTTACCGGAGGCCCGGGAGCTCGACAGTGGGAGTTGTTCCAGTGCCACTGTCTAACCCAGAGGAGGCAGCGCTGGCGTTATGAGATCCTATTTCCGCCAGGGCCCTCTCCTGCTCTCTCTGTATGCAGCACACACACTTGCATGTATGTTTTTTGCTTGACTCACTATGACTCACGTTTACTTTGTTTCACTATTTCACTCTCTGGCACATATGCTGAGCTGCAAAGACTTATTTCCTTCTGCTTTTATTACCAAGTCCATTTAATATAAGCCTATTTACCACAGTGTTCTGCGTATATCATCTGTTGCATGAGACGTCTACCAGTGTACTACTCCACCCCTCTGCCATACAGTCACACAGTGTAAACAATGACAGGCAGCTGCGTAGTGTACTTCTCTGTGCTGTCACAAGGAGGCAGCATGGAGCTCAGTCAGCAGCAGGCCAAGAACAACAAACCCTGGAGGCGGGGCTGTGCTGACTACACAGTTAAAGGGACAGCTTTCCCCACCCTCTCTCCCATTCTCTCAGTCCTACTTGTAACACTTATACACAAACAGCGCCTGTCACCATTTCATTGTTAGCTAATGGTGACTCAGAGGTTAGAATGGGTGGAGAAGAAAAGATTAGGGAAAAGACTAAAACTTCAAACCGATGTTTGTGCTGCAATGTTGCAAACATGAGAGAAAACAAGTCAGAGTTTTACTTTCTGAAAAATTACAGATGTTGGGCAGCTGCTGCAAAAAGTTTGTCAGAAATTGGCTATTTCTCTGCGACAACAGTGCAAACTTCCAGCATCTCATGGTGAGTGAAATCTGAAGTAATACTATAATCCTGCTGAGTGCTGCGGTTACATAAGCAGCCATTTAGATGAGACTGAGTCAACTGGAGGACCAGCAGCTCTGGTCCTGGTTTCTTCAGTGATGGAGCAGAGCGCAAGTGAAGAAAGAGACGCTATGAGCTCACCAGTGCAGGATACCACGTGGTCTTCTTTTTGTCCCCGGTGGCGACCCCCTCCACGCAGACCACTTTGCCAAACAGATCCTCATTCTGCCGCTGATCGCTCTCTTCTTCCTCACTGGAGGATGAAGACAGCTCTTCCTCTTGGCTGTGGGAGAAAAGGACAGTTTAGTTACTGGGCTGTGTTTTAGAAAGGACTACAGTGCATGTAGCTTTGTATAAACATGTTCATTCATAACATACCATACAGTTCATAGATAACTTAATGCAGCACGGTGCAACCACAAGAAAGTTGTCTAGCAAGTTAGAGCTGAAATGATTTGCTGATTTTGATAATAGATGAAACATTAGTTAAGTAAGCAAAATGTTGAACATTTTCCTAATTTAAGTTTCTCATTTGTGAGGATTTGTGATGTGTGGATGAACATTTTTAGGTTTTGGTCTGCTGGTTAGAAAAAAAACAACTTTTTCATTATTGTATGATGTGTTGAAGACAATAACATTAACAGCGAAAGTAACCATCAGATTATAATAAACTATTATGAATAACAGTAAACTGTAACCCCATTAAAAATGCTCACAATCTCTACTTCAGAAAAGTATATGAAATCAGGTGACTCATCTCATATTTGCTGGATTCACACAAAGCTACGTCTGCCTACTCTCAAACAAAAAAGGACAAAAGTTCTGCTTGTTCATACAGCCGCAATCATATTGACATTTTATATTAAATCAATGCTATATATAAACAAGTTAGGAAAGTGAAATGGTGTGTGTCTCTCTCAACACTGGCAGGCAGAGGATTTCTGCTAAACAAATCTTCATTTAGCTGCTTTTCTCCAAGACCATTTAAAAGAACATCAAAACAACTAACAATCCACAGAACAAAATCCCCCCAAAAAACTCTAGTCTTATTATTATGTAGCGCAGTAAAACATCAGGCTGCTCTACTGATGAGCTCTCTCATTAGGATCTGTGTATTGACGAGCCGGCTCATCTCTGCTGTCTGACAGTCATCCTGATGCTTAGGCAGAGCGCTGACAGCGTCCAGCAGACAGTCGGCCACGTCTCTAAATGTGATCATGCAAGCAGTACCAGCAGGCAAACAGATCCTCCGTCCTCTCTTTATGCCTCACTTGGCCTGCTCTGAGCACAACGTTATGTACATATACACAAGCTGCCTGGCACCACTCAGGAGCCGTAAATCAGCCAGGCTGCTACTACAATTACTACAACAACACAAACAACAACAACTAAGCTGTGAATCACAGTCATAAACAAATGATGAAGCTACTTAGTGAAGAAGAGATCACAGTTCATGTAGGAG
Organism: Scomber scombrus; assembly: GCF_963691925.1. Classification (NCBI taxonomy): domain Eukaryota; kingdom Metazoa; phylum Chordata; class Actinopteri; order Scombriformes; family Scombridae; genus Scomber; species Scomber scombrus. The sequence continues at coordinate 9,521,057 of NC_084981.1, read as the reverse complement.
TTTGCTCCATAATAGTTCTCTTCATTTGCATAGTCATTTTAGGGAAGAGTTTCACATTTGAGACGACTGTCAACAGTCACTTAGCTTAGTTTAGCACAAAGATAGGAAACAAGGGGAAACAGCTAGATTGGCTGTGTCCAAAAGTAACAAAACACACCTACCAGCACCTCTAAAGCTTCCTAACTGATGTTATGTCATACCGTGTTTGTTTCAAAGAAACACATTGTAGTTTTTCCGATTGAGTGTTCCTTGGCCTGACGCAGCGACTTCCTGGAGTCTCCGCTGGTTGCCTGGCAACCACATGGTTAAACTAACAAGATATAATGTGTTGATTAGTGAGCTTTAGAGGGTGTTCAGACTGAAAACAGCCCTGCACAAAAACAAAGGGGCTGCAGAGGTGGGGGCGTGCTGAAAATCTGTTCCAGGAAGTGCAGTGTGAGTAACAGATCCTTGAGTAATCAGACGCCAAAAACATACTCTGACACAGCAAATCTTGGAAGATATCACAACTGCAATTATGTCAGTCAGTATCTGAACCAGATTCAACTTTTTACCCAATGACCCAGCGGTTTTTTGGTTGTTGTTTTTTTTTTTTGACGGGGGCCTCTGTGTTGTTGCTGTACTGTTGGGGTGGCCTCATTCAGATAAATGAAGGCGCTGTGTTTTTACATGGAAGGCTATGGTTGGTCTGGTCTGATTGTGGCCTTTTTGACAAGAAAGCAAATAGATACATTTCCAAAATTGTTCCTTTAAAATAAGTTTTAATTTTCTCTCTTAAAATCAACTTATTTTTCCAGTACTCTCAATCTATGTTAATCCTTGTTAAGGCATTAATTAGCACACAGCAGGACACTAGATCCAAGGTGCTAATGTGCAGCTGGGACTCTTCCAAGTCGATATTGCATCAATGTTTACAGTAATATTGACTTTTCTCTGCGTGCCATTAGCGAGGGTGTCAGAAAAAGATTATAAAGCAGTAGTGTCCTTTTTATAACAGAGAGAGGAGTCACAATTATATCCAGTGCCAAAGACCCCTCAGCAGTTCTTATTCCCTGATGAAAACTCTGCAGTCTCTCAGGAGTAAGCACATCATAACATTAAACACCCACTGGAACATTTGAGTCAACGGGGGGGTGGGAGAAAAGAATGATAACATTCAGCATGGCCGCACCGCACTCACACTGCATGTGCACACTGGAGCTCGGTGTGATGGAGGAGCTGGAGGAGGAGAGCGGGCTCTCCTCTTCCAGGCCTCAGGGACTGTTTATGAGGGGATGAAGATGAGAGTAAATCTTTCACTTAGGCTGCTGTCAGCATACTGAGAGTAGGGGGGAGCCTGTTACTGATGATGACCGTGGGTTGGCACATAAAATCCCTCCCCAATCCCCATCACAGAACCTTTTGTCATATCGAGTTTTGATATGAGCCCTGCAGGAGGTGCAGAAGTGACGGAGGACAATACTCACATTGGGTTCGATCGTCGGCCGCGGTTGCCCTTCTTGCCGATGACAGGTGTGCCAAAGTGCTCGGGGTTGGTGAGAGGGAGTCTGTCGAGTGTCTGCAGAGGAGACAAACAACAGCAAAGGACCTCAGCGTCACCTTGTCAGACACTGAACTGGAGGGCTAAAGATTTATCCTGGATCCCTTGAAGAAATTCCCGCTACGGATACACTGTTTACATTTGGTGTATTCGCTGTAAAAATCGGTTTACATCTCCTGGAAATGACACAAATTAACTTCTAAATGCCAGTGTTGGACTATCTAGAAAGCGAGTAAGTATAGAGGAGAGGGTATAAATTATAATAAATGTTTAATTTTGTGAAAAGGTGAGAGATGAGGCTTGGTGTAAAATAAACAAAAAAATGGTAGGACGGTGTGATACTTGCCTCACTCTCTGCAAAGTGACGCGCTCCTTTCAGGCAGAGAGAGGAGCGCCTTAAGGTCTTCTCATCACCGTCGTCGAACACTGCAGAGATGAGAGACACTATTAGGCTGCTGTATGTAGGCCAGGAGTCCACTCGTACTAACACACACACACACACACACAGACACACACACAGACACACACACACACACCCACACACACTGGAGCACTAACAAACTCCTGTCTGGGTTTCAAAACAGCTGCTTGTTTATGATATGTTAAAAACAAATTACGCTGGTCTTATAATGCTAAGACAGCTCCTCCGGCAGGCTGTGACAGAGTCGGCTTCAGCTCGCAGCTTCATTATAGCTTCAAGGACCATCTGCTAGACTGAGAGACAGCGCTCTAATTTCACCTCTTATTTACTCCACCGAGGACTGATTGATTTTATTTATGGACTGACTAATAACAAATTAAGGGATAATATGTGAGGGCACTACAGAGCTGGTTTGAACAACAAGGTCCAAAAATAATAAATTATACAAATTTAAAAAAAGATATTAATGATCTTTAAAAGTATAATAATAATAATAATAATAATAATAATAGTAAACATTTTAAGGAACCTTTATTTTTACTAACAGCACTACATCATCCCGCTGCCATTGTTCATTGCTCAGATGTATTGCAACAGCAATAAGGGGAAAACACTTGAGGCACCATCAGCAGTGACTTATGCATTTGTTTTCCCGTTGATGAATGAAAAGGATGAATTTGTGCCAAGAAGAGTGTTTGGAGGCAGGGGGAAAAACCCATGGGCACTCTCAAGCAACCAGCAGCTGCTGAGACTATGGATGTGTAGACTTTAGATTATCCAGCACTGCCACTGTGTACACTCAGTATATTTGTGGTTATACATTTCCCTGAGAGAAAAGAAAATACTACATATCTGTCACCTTATGTTGTATGATTATTTTAGTGTTGAATCATTAGGTGTAGTGTTGCTCAATCAGCCTCAAGAGCCACCTAAAACGGAAATCTACTTTTTTTTAAAACAAAAAAACCCAGTACTTAACAAGGGGATTACATCATCATGTTTGTGCCATTATCTTTTTTTTTTCTTAAAAGGTTACATCAGTTTAGCTTGTTTCGATTATTTCTTGCCACACTAGTTGCAGGACTCACTTTACATTGTAGTATAATGTACTTTTGGCACATCCATCTAACAAAGCTAATGTCTCCAGCTCTGCAGTTTTAGATTTAGTCTCCGCCAGAAATATTCATGATCACACAAACAACAGTAATGTTTTGGATTGTAATGATTGACCTGATGATGTAAAGCATTGCAACTTGACCGTATTCCAGCTGTGTGGTGAGAAATCACTTACAAGAGCATACTTGGGGTGGTTCTTGCAACAACTTAAAGTTCAATGCTTAAAAGAGGAAAAACACAAACCACATTGTGGAATTTTCATTGTACACAAACACGTTTTTACAAGCTAGCTGCAGGGAGAGAACGAGTCTCTGAGCGAGAGAGAGAGAGAGAGAGAAGGAGAGAGGGAGAGAGAGCAGACAGTATTATATTGACTCACCAACAGTATATATACTAGCGTCGGTCAGCTTATTGATTGTAGCCTCCTGGTAAACTCCATCCTGATTCTTCACCTCTACAACAGCACCCACCTGTGGGACAGACTCTGCTGTTATTTGGCATCTTAATACGCTAACGGTTATTACTTTCTAATGGTAAATCTAATGATGTGCTCTGAAGTAATGAGAAAACCATATTGCTGCTACAAGAATCATAATTGAGTGAAATTAAATTGCAAAGCCAGCGCTTTGCTGACTGATGCTCTCCTGCTTTTTCTACTATCACTACTGGAGGGGAGGGGGGAGGGGCAATTTGATCCTATTTAGGAATAAAATGAAGTCAAAGCAGATTAATGTGATGTCATTTAAAGTTCAGACAATTACTAGGGTGGTTAACGGCAATATGTGCATTATGACAATGCAACATCAGGCTCCTTCATTTCTCCTGGCTTACCTTTAGAGGTCCTTTGATGTTTTCATCATGAACCTCCGCCGTGGACAGATCTGGTTTAAAGGTCACCTGGGGAAGGGAAGGGAAGGGAAGGGAAGGGAAGGGAAGGGAAGGGGGGAGGAGAATCAGTAAAAAAGAATAAACAAACACATCTCTAAAAGGTCTGACAGGGCCACATCAATCCTCCACTTCAGAGGCAGCAGGTCCGCACTAACACTGCTGGACTTTATAACTGAGCGGCACTGATTACAGTGATGAGACCCTTCACGCCGCGCTCGACACAGAGGCAGGTTTGTTGTTTTAAGTCAGCACGCTTTGACATGTGACAACAGTAGTTACGAGTTGTTGGCGTCTTTACACAAGCAGCATGTGTGTGTGTGTGTGTGTGACCGTTTCATACTATGGCTACAGTGCCTGGACCCCAACTGGCAACTGTCTGGTCAGAGCCACATTTGCTGGCGCCAACTGTGGCGGATTTCAGTTATGAATGTCAGGGCTACGCTAACTGACCACCACCACTCCCCCTCGCTGCATCTACAGCCTCCCTTAAGTGAGCCACAGTAGATCATAATCTGATCACGCTGAGGTAATCTTGCATCTGCACGGCGACCTGGCAATGCTGTGACAGAAAACACCAAAAGGCACACACACACACACACACAGAGCCATTTACTGGCACATATTCTCCAAGCAGCACGTGTGAAAAGTGTTGAAGCCGCCAGCAGCAGCACAGAATCTGTTTAGTATTGAAAACGCCCCTCCCTGTATTAAATATCAAAGTGCTTCTTTTTCTGTTTCCTGGGGGAAATTAAAGTAATTTTTGAGAGCGTGTGCTAGTAAAATAGTAGCATAATTATGTTGGAGACCTGGCTTTTATTGACTATGATCGAGTCGAGTATCAGCCGCCACACAGGAGCTGAGAGAGACGTTAAGCACCCCGACTCGGAAAACAAGCCTCCAGGTAACATATTCAGACAACGCTCCCTCCCTCTCTCTCTCCATCTCCCTCTCTCTCCCTCTGAATTCAAATATAACAACAGCAGAAACAGCAATTAAAGTCTGGCTGTGAAGGCACGATCAAGACAATGAATGAAAGTAACATGCTGTAAGATGCTTGTTGAAACATTAGGTCATAAAATAAGAAAGGGAGGAAGAGAAAAGGAATAAAAAGCTTCCAGAGGCAGCATTTCACCAGTTCTGGAGATAATAACATTCCTGCCGCATGGAATAAAGGAATTCCTTTCTTCACATGGAGGAGCAGGAGGCTCAGCTCTCTGCAGACTGAGGCAGGGGTGAGTCTCGCTGTCCAAAACCTCAGCTAGAAGATGTCAATAACACCTGACCCTTCTGACAGGCTGCTTCCTACCTGAGAGCTTTAGTCCCTGACTGATTTCAATTGGGCACGCAAACTGTACGACTACTAGTACTGAAACACTTGAATAAAATATCAAACCATCCTGGTGTTAGAATAAAAATAGTATGATCAGTTTAGTCGATTATGTTAAAAAATTCTTTCTTCCAGTCAGCCAAAATAAAAATGTTGCTTAGCAGCAGGATGTTTCACTACAACGACATTCAAAATGGTTAGTGAGCATTTTTCCAATTTGAAAATGCAAGACTGCTATATTTCTGCTTACTTGATGTAATACTGAACAGAACAAAGAACGAGACTAGGTCAAAACCAAGAATATGGCTGCGCTGTGTGTGAAATGTTTGAAGATACACGGTTAGATCTGTTTGTTTAAATGTAATATTACATGGTAACCTCTTTGTCGAAAAATCATGAGCATATTAATCACGTGTTGTTCAATGCTGGAGAAAATTAGGATGATTTAATATTATTAATTAACTAGTTTTTTTTAAAGTAAAATGTCTGAATTCGTACCAAAATATATTTTAACATCCAACTGAAAATCAGTCCAACATATTTTTACACACTGAATAAACAGCATTTCCGCCTTATATTTAAATAAAGAGCATTTATCCTCTATATTAGGAAATGTGTGATAGGCAACATGACGAGCATATAATGCCAGTTGACAGTACATTCATTACATGCTCTCTTTTGGGACACAGGAACACTATTTCTCTATAAAATCCTTATATCAATAATATATGAAATTATGGAAGCTCTTCACAGTTCAGCAGCTGTTTTACAAGCAAAATGGTGCTGTTAAACAAAATCTTAAATAAATAAATAAAAAAGGGACCAACATGTAAGAGCTAGCCTATAAAAGTTGGAGATTTTGAAGGAAGTTTAATGACAGAATTAGGGCACATTAATAAAAAATGAGGACCACTGCTTTTTTCTTTTTTTCTCCTTCTTTTTTAAAGAGAAAGAAAAATTACAACAGTCTCGAGCCTGGCTCACAATCTCCGCCTTTGCCGCCATCTGATGCGAAAGGCATTCTGGAATACTCGGCTGTCCCAGTCTGTCAGCTGACCGGCGGTGTAACCAGTAATCAGTCAGTCGGTGACTCAGTGACACAAACATTCGGGCGTGTAGGGCTGGCCTCATTGTTGCGGTCCAGCAAAAAAGAGAGGAACAGCAGAATGAGCAGAAGAGTGTAAAATATTCTGGCCCCATATAAATGTGAAGATGTGACTTGTGGAGGTGAAAATAAATAGATAGTTCCACTGAATCATATCAATTATATTAAAAAAAAAAAAAAAAAAAGGAGTTCAAAGCCATTTTCACCTTTTTAAAAAGTCAGAGCTTCAGTGCTGCCTGTTAACTACTAAAATATATATTGTGAAGACTAATATTAAACTGTTCCCATGTGCCATCACATCCATTATAACTATGATTTAAGTGGCATGTTGAATCTGTCGACAGCATTCTTCTTACTGTGCTGTAGGTTTAGTCCTTCCTCACTGATCATATGTGTACTGAACATTTCACAGTGAGTGACGCTGATGTGGAGCTAAGCGTCTTCAAGCACAGATCATCATCATCATCATCATCATCATCATCATCATCATCATCATAAGAATGTCACATATTTCTTTTCGCTGATTTTTTACAATTACTCAAAAGACGGCGTCCATATGCTGCAACAGTACACTTTGATAAACAAGCAGACAGAGATTAATGAAGCAAAGAGCGAAGAGAGGGATTCATTACAGTGAAATATTCACGTTCGCAACAACCATTGAATAATTGCCATGTTTCAACATTTGTGTAACAGAGCTCACATTCGCTTTACAGCAACCCAAAAACAAACCCCACACTCAACCAATTAGTATGCTAATTCATTTATGAGCCGAGACTGTCCTATTAGCTTCATTTTACCCCACAGTGTTTAAACTGTGAGTGTCACATGGTTTACTTTGCTGTGTTGTTTGAGACAAAAAAGGAACATCATTTGATGATTTCAGCTGGCGTGCCAGAACGGCAGATCATCGCTGCTCTTTTGTCTCTACGGGGGGAACTACAGTGCATTGACACAGTGAAAAGCCAGCATCCAATCTTTGTTCCTCCCACACACTCTAGCAGAACGAGAGACAAGCGATCTGTCTCTATTGTATTATCCAGATGCTCCAGCCCCACTGGGAAATGAGATACTGTACAATGTGCATCGTGCAACGCCTTCATCAGCAAGGCATATAAACCGGTGAGAGGGGGGGGTAGTAGCCATGCCAGGGTGAGAGGGACGTCTGATGATGTGATGGGTACCTGGTGGGTTTAGGCCAGACCCTGCATCTGTCACAGCTGGGCTCCTGATCAGTTCTTCCTGATGTATGAGCATCATTAACAACATAAACCACCTGGTAGAGCTCCACCATGCAAACATAACAGCAGGATTTTAGCCAATACTGGACACAAGAAAATAGTTTAAATGCTCAGTCTCAGAATAAATCAAACACAAGGATCTTCTATGTCCAGTCTACCCTCTCTGGATGTACAGTAAGGCCGAGCTGTGTGATCCCGAGCCCCAATGCGCTTCCCTTCAATCGCAAATCAGACAAGGCAATACATCTTTAATTTGGGATCATGAGCACTTTGAAATGTGACTTACCTTGGCCTTGACTAGCCTCTTGGCGGTCTTGATCTTGGCCTCACAGAACGCCCCTCGGTACTTGGCACTCACATCCGTCCCTACCGTCAAGTAGGGGGGCTCCTCTAGAGTCTATGGGGGTAAAAAAAAAACAACAGGAAACCAGTGAATTCAAAGCTTTTTTTATATAAATATATATATATATACACACACTGACAGGTGTATTCTCAAAGCTCGGGGATGAGCACACACATACAAGCCTCACAAAGTGTAGGCCAGAAAACACATACCATCTGCTCTGGGTATCGGAAAACAAGCCTCTGAGGGAGCAAACAAAAAGGCCACTTCACTACTGCTTTGATGAGTACAAAGAAGAAGCTATCTGTAACACATAGCACCATCTTGTGTCATCATTGGATGTTTATCAAACCCTCCCCTCATGTACGAATACAGATTTGTGTGTTTGCGGGTCGTGTACTGTGTAGATGAGTTTAGTGAAAATGTCTAAACTAATGTGTGTATATTTAGACATGTCTGTAGAGTGAGGGGCACAAAGTGGACCACGCATCCTGCTGACAGGACACATCGAGGCTCATCTCAATATACATGACCTCACGTGTGCTTGAAGAACTGCACAAGAAAACACGTCTTCTTATTTTCTGAATGAATGAGTGAATGAATGAATGAAGTGAATGAATGAATGAATGAATGAATGAAGTGTATTCATGCGTGTATCTTTCAACAGAAAGACGTCTGTGTTGATTATTACTCTGCAGAAACACTACTCCAAAGAACTTATGCATATTTTATTTCACACTAGAAGCTACTTGTATATTCTTTCAACTTTTTCTATAACTTTTAAAACAGATACAATTCAAATATATAAATCATAAAGATCACTTTGAAGCTCCTAACAGCTATCCAATCATTCCCACGTGAAGGGCGAAGAGTTTACAGGTTGCCTTTGCTACAGTAAACGACAGCGGCGGTGAGCAGTGTTTAAAGCAGCGAGGAGGAACTAATCACTACAACCAGCTGCTGTAGTGTTTCTGCTGAAATGTGCCGACTCCCATCGCTCTGTGGTGCGTACTTACACCACTACTCAACCGCTTCTCAGATGGTGAAAGTCCAAATCTGAGAGATTACAACCTTTGACATGTTTTAACTGTTTGCAGGTGCGCCTTTTCTTTTTTTTTGGTCCGAGCCGATCTGAAGGAATGTGTAAAGAGTGAAAAAACCTGGAGCGGCATGAAAACTAAATATAATCCATCAGTTTTATAAAGGAGTTCCACATCGATGGAGTGCATCCGCAGAGGTGAACAGAGCAGCTTTGGAGGGGGAAAAAAAAAATCATCAGCTTATCCTCAGCAACATTTTGCAGCGCCTGTGAAGCATTGATTGAACATAGCTTTTGAACCTGTGTATTTAGTTCAAGCTGAGGATCGAGGATGTCCCCGTTCTGCCCAAATCTCCACCCTACAACAGCTACACAGAGACACTCCACTGTCCATGAATACCAACTTTAAACACATTATGCAAAACACTAAAGGAATGATATGATGGCTGTATTTTCATATTACAAGTTACTATTCATCAAGCACATTGTTGAATTGAATGGGTTTTATTGTAGACCTGCAATAAAGGCAAATATATAAATACTTGATCAGGATTTGGACTTGGCAGATACTCAATATTGAATGTGGAAAGGGATCAGGGCCACAAAAACATGATCAGGACTTCTATAATTTGTGCCATGGCTAACCTGCTGTTAATTTACTCGAATTCAACACACACGCACAAGCACAATGTGGCCTTTCTGCAAACGTAGATAAATACGAGCCGCAGGTGAGGTCACCAAATCCACCATCAAGTTCAAATAAAGTTGAAACGTTTCATATCCGTCTTTTTCCTTATCTACCGCTTCTCTAATTTAACGGCAGTTATTCAATTCTGGGTCCAATTTAAAAAAAATGTTTGGACACGATCTGATCTGATAACACTCGCAAGAGGTGATGAGGCATTAATGGAGATGCAGATTATTTAAATAGTCAGACTACTGATGTGACTTACAGTGTGTGCTCGGTGCTATTCATCATACAGGTGAAACAGTAACTGTCAGCCAAATAAGAAAGCAGAACAGCCAGAATTTGGCTGGCATGTAAATAAGGTGCTCCGATTCATATCAAAGGGGAGAAGCAGATAAAGCTCAGTGCACTAAAAATAAGAGTGGTGTTTTGCCAGCTGTAATAATACCGTCCAGCTTTGTGAAAGAGGACTGTTAGACTCTGCTGACTTAAAAGTGTTCTTACATGTCGTTTTTCATCTTCTTTCATTAAAAGACTTTCACAAAACTAAGATTACAGGCAGGGTGCCCTCAACACTCCACTTAAAAATAGTAAAGCTGTATCGGAGATGCACCATCGAGACAAACAGTCTTCACATGAAACTTATCTCTGTGGTCTTAATGACGCTAAATCATAAAATAACTAAAACTGGCTGCAATTATTTTGGAAAAAAAGGACTTGTTTGTTCAGGTATCAATTGCATCTGCTGTGCTCTGAAGGCCACGAGCCTGTCACAGTCAAACCAGGACAGGGTCTACGGAGTCTCTGGGGTCCTGACAGATTGGATTAAGGGGCAGAGTCCAGTTCACTTCAGCCTCCCCACCTCTCAGATAAACACCTCATTAGTCTTTAGTGCAGTCTGGCCTCAGCACCAGCTGCCCTCGCCAACGCCAGGCTTACATGACGCAGCAGCCATTTCCACTGGCTGACCGGTTCTCCTGTCAGTCAGGGGAGCAACACGAACCTGGACCTCTACTGTGCAAAGAGCTGCTCCGGCTCCTCTTTCATACGCAATGATACTCGTCTCCTTTCACTTCCCCTGCTCTCAGCCTTTCCTCTTCTTAAAAAGGAAGTCATGCTACTGAGTCGACTGGTCTGACGGCCCATTATTCCGAAACCCCAGATAGTTTGAAAAACTTCCTGTTGGACCCAAAGCCCATTAGCATGATGGCCCGTTATTCCGAAAACAAAAGCTCTGAAAATACATGTTCTCCCTGGAGTTTTTAGCCCTTACTATCTTTGTGTGTTTTGACGTGCAAACGCAAAGATAGCATTTACAAAATGCTTGCTAACTCCGGCAATTTTTGGAGCAAAGGACATTTGTTTTCAGGATAACAGGCCGTCAGACTAATGGGCTTTTGGTTCAATGGGACATTTTTGGAACTGTTGGGTTCGGCCCCAATGGCCAGTCCCCACTGAGTCAGAGAGGGCAGCTTTGGTTATCTTGACTTTGGCAGCCAAACCTTCCCATCTTAACAGGGCGATGGTGACAACACATTACTGAGGGCCAGAGTTACATTTGTCACGCTCACATGCCAAAACAAATAGAGGACGGTTTGTTGTTTCCACCGATAATGCCCCCGCCTCCCCACATTCAGCACTATGAAAGAAAATACCATTCCTTGGATTAAATTGCCATTTAGCCTACAGCTGTCTGGAGAAAAACACAGACTTTTTTTCCCTCCTCTTTTTAATATTTTCATTGCTTCTGCCAGTGCTGAATAAAAGACAATGTTTCCCCTCTGCTCAGAAGTTCAACCAATGGAGATGACTAAGCTCAGAGAGGCGGAATTCCTGCGCCTTTGGGAGGTGTAACATCCTCTCACTGACTCAAAGTAAACCAAAACTCTAATGATAGTCGCTCTCACCTAAGATACTGTCATGAAAAGAGGAGAAGAGCTGTATTTAACAAGAGCCTGGAGCGCCACTGCAGCTCCAGCATGCAAAGTCAAAGTCACGGTAAAAGCGGAAGTACAATCGAGGCCGGCTCTTTGGCTATTCACCTAGTGCCACTGATGTGGAAAATATTCTCTGGGCGCACGTGCTTGATTAAACACATACAAATGTGACTTGGCATGGGGTGACAAAACACACCTGCGGCTGGCGTGTACAGAAACAGGCCTAAACTGCTCTTAAACTATAGATACGTCACATCTGAGAGGAAACAATTAATATACTTACACAAGGATGTTCTACTCAAATATTATAAATCAGACATAAAATACAAGCTTAACTAAGACAGGCACCTAAAATCATTTTTTTGTTGTTTTTAATTCTAACCCTTTCTTTCGTGTTTTTTTCTATTGTTGGTCTAATTATTATTAATGTCAGAGGTGAAAGTGCACCATAAACACATCCTGGCTGGCGTCATTGAATCACACACACACTTTAAACAAAGAACCAGCATCTCATCATTACTGGTGATCCAACGCCTACTCAGCGTTTAAGCCTTTTTAGTCAGGAAACAAAAAAAAAAGCAATCCAACAACGTTAAGTCAGAGCTTTGAAATCAGTCCAGATTCACCAAAACAAAATATACTGAAGTGGTGACACCGGCAACAGCAGAATGAGATCAGTTTCTGCTCAATAAAGACGCTCAGGTCATGAAAAATTTAACAGTCGGGCTCCACAGAGCGCTAGCTGAAAATAAGCTGCTGCTTATAGTGAATTTCTTGGACAGCCTGAATGACTTTAGCATTTTCATTCTACAACTCAGTAAAAAAAAAAAAAGAGGCTTTCTGGCACATAACAAAAGGTTAAAGCTTCAGAGGATACTGATGGCACAGTGGTGACAGGCTACAGGTAAACTGTAGATTGTAGTTTCAGTGCTCAGGGAGGGGCTTGAGAAACCTCTGATCACTCACAACCACAGACTGCAGGCTGCTGGCCCAGGGGTGCTGTCACCTGTTAGCATGCAGACACACACTGCTAATGCACAAAAGCTTAGTCACACTAATTTATGTGGCTGACATTCAAGAATATGTTTCCAGCAGATTCACCGTGCTGAACTCTCACCTATGAATTCATATTATCAGTCGATATTTGATGCATTATTTCAGATTCCCCACATCGGACCCATGAACGCCGTCTTCCATGTGGAGCGTGGGACAATTTGGCTGAGCTGAATCAAAGTCTTTTCTGCAACAAGCCCTTTAAAAATGTCACGGTGATTGTCGACAGCTGCACTCATATTATTACAGAGAAATAACTAATAAGCAGCATTACTCAGAGATGACGTAGAACCTGATAAGATTAACAGCCAACACACAACTACAGGCAGAGCTTGCTGCATCATCCCTCCAACACCAAAAAACACTCTACTCTGTATGAGTGCCTCGCCTCAATGCTTCTTTTGAAGTTGCTCCTAATGATTGTGAGGACAATTTGAGATCAAATGACACTACAGTGGTTCAATTAAAATGTTTTTTTCCACATCTGATCAGTTTCAGTTTACAATGGATTTTCATATTTTGCATACTAAAAAAAAAAAGAAAAAAGGGTGTCACTGCTGTTGATTGTGTTCCTCCTGAAGCTGGAATGTCACATGCCGGAGGTCGAAGTACGTTTCAAGATGATGTCAAGACACAGACTGGTTTTTACTTAGCTGCTGGTCCAGTTCAGGGTGGCAGAGATAGGGTGACACAACACTTAAACATCCCAGTCAAATTACGCAAACTACTCCAGATATCAATGTAGAAATTATTTTCACAATATCTGTACAGGCACATAAAACTGCACCTCTTAAAACGGACTATTCAGACACTAAATAGCAATATTATACAGTAAACAATAGGTTTTGACCCATTATATTGTGTTATAATGAATAGGCTTGTAGGCTGAACAAAGGAACATGCAAGAGGCATGCAGGAAAGAATTAAGCTCCCTCCCAGCCCAGCTCACACGTACAATAATCCTGCTGTGAATCACCTCTTTGTCCAAACCAGAGTCACCACAATTCCAGTGACTGGTGCTTCGGCAGGAGTTGCCTTGGCAATGCCATGGCAGCTTTAAACTAGCAAAAAAAAAAAGCAATTGTAATACCTTTGGTTTACGCACTTATTCCTCAAAAATAAAGGGCAGTCCAACTAAATCTGCTCCACATGCAGTGTCACGAACAATTCAAACCAAGTGTTGAAATGTCAAAAATGTAATAAAAGGCTGTATTCAGGACCTTAACTTTAACTTTTATTCAAGTTTTTTTTATGAATCACAGATGCACAAATGACATTTGTGCACATAAGAGCATAATGAACTCAAAGGTGTGGACAAGTGGAGGATGCAAATTCTCTTTTTTGCATACTATATGCCTTTTGGCTGAGTTGTAGCAGACTCTATAGCCTCAGTATGGATCTCAGCACTTGATTTCAACTCCAAAAACTCCTGCAATACATACAATTCCACCGAGAGGCAATGAGCCTGTGACGCTTCCCTCAGTTAATATAGTGGATTATTTAGCAGTGCTACAGGGTTACCTTATTTTCACACGATTACACCATATTTACACATTATTGACTTGGCAGTGTTGCAAAATGCTGTTTTAAACCCCCACACACATGGTTTGCAGGCAGGGACACCTTCAGCTCAGTCAAACAACTCACAAATGCAAAAGTATGCACCACGTTAGCACTGCACTATATTATGCTAACCAACTCTGGCAGCTGCAACTCATCTGCAGGAATAACTTGAATGAATATATACATTTCATTTCTACAGCGCAGTGTTTTTTCTACTCACGATCAAAAGCTGATCAATTACTGCTCAAACACCCTGTTGTAACTAACTACTGATAACTACAGTAAAGTTAACTTAACTATGACACTGCAAAGTTATACATATGGTGCCAAAGTTAAAATTAGGGTTGTTTGTGTTTTTAATAACACAAACGTAGATGACAGATGAATTGATGTCCTGCACATTATATCCTGAATAGTAAAAATATTTAGCATGTGCTCAGACTGCTGGAATTGATGCTTGAGACATTTTTAATTGATCTAGTCATGTCGTGGAAGTGCTGTAATTGAGTGCATCCACCATATTACTTCTGCTGGGGCGAGTATTTTTTTCTTTCTAGTTCAAACAATTTTACAAGATATTTGCAGATTAAGTTATTAGATGGATTAGCCTAAAGTATTCAAACAATTATCCAACACATTTGTCTTCCTTTAGAGTTTCTAATACTTAGAGTGCTCTCTCCACAGCACACAGCATATAAGCGCTGTGTGCAGCTGATGAGGGAAGGTTGTACACCATAAGCCAAAGTGACATGAAATGCTAAGTGAGCATAATGAAAAATTGTCCTAGTTACAAAGCAATTTACAGTTGGGGAATATAGCAGATGTTCCTATGGAGAGCAGTACAGTTGAATAAAGTGAGTGCTCCTGAAGCGTCAACAGAGCCAGACGCCTCAGAGCTCTATGAAAACAACAAATGCTACAGCATTAAACCAGAAATGTCAATGTGAAAACATCAGTCCTGTCAGCGGTAATGTGAATAAGCAAGTGTAAGCATAATAATCTTCTAACTGTGTTTCCCCTATAATTGTTCAGGCCTGGCAGACTGCCAAGCCAACGAGAACCCCCGACAGGCCAAAAAATCTTTTGTTTAATGCCAAAAATAAAACCAAATGTACATTTCATTCAGAAATCAATCACTGTTTGCATTGAGAGGCTTGAAGCGGCAAAGTTACGAAACATGAGTCAGTGAGTTGACGCAGACACTCCCTGCATACTCAGACTTCTATAGGCCAAGACGGCTAACTTCCTGTTTAGCCCTTCGGCTAACTTGAATGGGGATAAAATGATTCAATCGTACAGCTTTTGGAGACTTTTGAAATGTGATGGAACTAAATGGATCAAATTCTGATAGTGAAACAAGTCATTTCAGATAGTTGTGACGCCGATTTACATATGTCTCTTCCACAATGTAAGATCATAGGTCACATGACGTTGTAATTACACGGTTTGGCCACTATGTCAAATTGATGCTGTTCTTGGGGGTTTGCTCCACACAGCAGCAGAAGAGACACACGTGAAGTGACAATCACGTCATTCGAGTTAACGACAACTACATTTGTTACATTACTATAAGTGCAAAAAAAAGCTTTAAGAGTAAAACAGCAACAAGAGTCATTTATAATTCAATTCACCCAAAAGATGAACGGTCGACCCCAACTGTCTGGAAAAATATCTGCGTTTTTTAAAAATGTGCCTAACTTGAATCTGGAGACAGTTGCGAGGATGCTAGAAACTAACCTGGCTTTGTTTGTTAAAAAAAACATCAGATGTAAATAAAATCAAGAGTACACCGCAGCGACTCATCCCAACCCAAAGCAGACAATGTAATAAATATGTCTACTGCTGTCCAACTGGAGAGAATAACTTCATAATGATCATAAAAACTGGTGGCAACAGTTTCATACATTTTCACATTACACTTTACTCACATTGTCACTTGTAGAGAATTGAGCAGCAAAGTTAGCCTAATGGTGTGAATTGTGTGCTTTCTACTATCCCCACGTGCTCCACATAATGTGTGTCTGGATACGCTGCTCGTTAACATGCGTTTCTGAATACCACGGCCTTCCTGTGACACAAAGTGGCAAGTGGCATTACTGGGGGAACAAATATCAATTCAAGCCAACAAACAAAAAAAGGTTTTGAAACAGAGAAAAAAAGAGGACCAAATTATTTGCTACTTTTGACCAAACTGAATTAACATTGAACATCCCGTGATTCCTTTGGTCTTGCTTTAATGGGAAACTTTGGTAGACTGTTAACGTGCTTACTAGTGGGCACTGGTAAAGTTTGATTAACCACAATAAGCACCATTACGGT
Source organism: Scomber scombrus (assembly GCF_963691925.1). Taxonomy (NCBI): domain Eukaryota; kingdom Metazoa; phylum Chordata; class Actinopteri; order Scombriformes; family Scombridae; genus Scomber; species Scomber scombrus. Next base: position 9,504,477 of record NC_084981.1, on the reverse strand, counting down.
CAAAGTGACAGACAAATAATCATTACCAAAACTGATTTTAACTTCTCATATCACAAAAGGTGCTTACATTATGTTTGCCAAATAAAGATGTCACTTAATGTTACTGTATGTAATTACCAATCAACTCCACAGGTTATGACTACATATAGCTCACATGGCAACAAATGACCGGTTGAGACTCAACAGCTGGCGGGCGTAACAACTGTCATCCATTGAAACTACAAAACAAGCCAAGATTAAATAGCTCCCATCACAGCCCAATTCACAAATAGTGACAGCTGTGACTTTTCCAAACTGAGCAGGGCTGCAGAAAACAATGGCACAGCTTCTCAATATTATTCAAATTTCAAACTCCTTCCTTTTGCTATTCATGTATTATTATGCACGGCACCTTTAGCGTGGACATTGATTAGCTCATTTCAAGACACCCTTTTTTGTGAGACCCGTTTTTAAAACAAAAGCTACATACATCACTACACAAAAGACCCTGTGTCAGCATATAATTCAATAACACCGCATAACAAAGCATAACAGCAAATTTACAGTTCCCCTATTGTGTTTGCAAAATACAGCCTGAGCCACTGGAAACTCAATATCATGCTTATCAAATAAATGTATTACTTTGGCCTATGTCCAAGACACTTGCCTCGCTCTGTTTGAACAAGACCAAAATTGACATTTGGTGAAAGTTCACTCTTGCCCTATTCATGAGAACAAAAAGGATGAAGTCTTGCATATGAAATATCGACCATGCGTTTAACATTTTGAGTTCAACTGATCTGGGTACTGCATATTTATCTAGTGGTTAAATGAGCCAAGCCTGGAAATGCAGAAGTTATTGTGATCCAATTGAGTTTCCAGCCGCACCATAGAATGAAACATGCAAGAAAAAAAAAAGAATGAACATACCTTCATCTCTCGATAAGTCCTCTAGGTGACCAGTGTACCGAATCTGAGGCTGAAACAGAGGTTTGAGAATCTGTTAGGCATTACAGGTAGTAGGCAACTTCAGTCTGCCACTACAAGACATGGTTATGTTATGATGACATCACTTTTTCTAACACACTGCTGGATGTCATGAAGAAAAACCTGGGCAGTAGCTAGACGCTCACTTTACTCTGCTTAAAGCTGCTGAGCATAAAATACACATCGTTGGCACAGGACATCTCCTTTGGGGAATGACTAGTTTAATCCTAAACTGAAGCTGCGATTGATTTAGAAAAAGTTTAAAGATCCTTTTTGCTTAAATAATCCTAACTAATGCAACAGACTAATGGCGTTGTGCTTGAGCTCTGGAGCCTGATCCCCCCCCCTCCCAAAAAATATCTGTGTTGCAAAGTAAACCGTGGCAGGCTGATCACTCATTCGCAGAGCCCTTAAAGCCGTTTATGTAATGCCCAGTGTACTGTAGTCAGTCAGCAGTCAGACTTGGCTTGTGGCTATAAAGGGCGAGCACACACAAAAGTAACTAGTTGCTGGGCAAAGAGACTACCTCCTCCTCCTCCTCCTCCTCTTCTTGGTGTGCACAAATGCACCGATAATGTCGTAGTTTAGGATAAAGTGACAGGCGCTGTAAACCCCGCACGGTGCTCGGTGCTTTGAATAGGGCAGCGTGGTGCGCCTGCTGTCTGCACTGCACTGACTATATACCAACACTACAGCAGAGGATGACGCCATTTCTGTAGCTTGACAGTCGGCTAAAAAGCGAGAACACTTCAGTTCACAAACGCTGGAAATTGCGGAGCGGTGGTCGCAATTCACCTGCCCCTTGTCAGAGCCATTGCTCTCCCGGAGATGAATCTCTTGTTTTATACTGTGGAGGGGAGGGGGAAACTGCTCCGAAAGCGTTCATTTTCGTTTTCTCCCTTGTCTCGGGTGCTCGCTGCTCTCTGCGGAGAGTCCACTCGGCAGCAAAAATAGAGCGATAACAACGCTGCTTACGGGCACACAAACACAGCCACCAAACCTTTATACAAATGTCGTGTGAATGTGTGGTAATAAAAGCGTTGAGTTGAACAATGTGTGCATTAGTCGCGCAGCTTAATGTGAGAAAAGTCACTTTGTTTCTTTCTTCACAAAATGTTCTCTTTTATCGACTGGTCTGGCGTTTTCGCTGACTGCTCACGGAGTAACGATGAGTGAGGTTGCTACTGACAAAGAAACAAGTCGACGAAACGGTTCGCAACAAGGTCAAGTCCGATGGAAACGCAGCAGCATCGCGTTAATAACTACAACATGTTATTGTTATAGCAGACGCCAAGGTCGCAGCCCTCATTTATGGATCTACGGGTCGCGGTAAATGATCGCGGAGGATACAATGTCATCCGCCCCAGACAATTTGCCAGACCAGCCCGATGCAAGTGAGTGAGTGACTGACCAAGCACTAACAATAATGCACACATAGCCAGAGCCTCAGTCGTCTTTTCGCCCCCGTCCTAATAAAGCCTGAGACCTTTAAACCTCTCCCGTAAACAATTCCTGTGTTGCCAGTCACGGAAATGTGCAAAAATACTGGCCACGCACATAAAACATTGAGACTAAAATAAGTCATCTCTTGGCAAAGGGGAACAATCGTCCCACCTCGCATCTGGGGAACATAGTAAGCCACAACTGATCAAACGGGTGAGTTTCTTGATATAAGGTAGCCCATCTGCTCCAGCCTCCACTGGAGAAACCCAGCCGTGGTTGCACAAAAGAAAAGCCTGACGACGCATTTTACCTGTTAAACTACACCGTTTTAGTCGCTGGTCGTCAAAAACACATCCCGCAGCGATGTCAAGCTTACACAGGGTCGCCAATGTCTTTCGTGTAATATCACTTGACGGCTATCAGGGAGCACCATGACAGCCGCTGCTCGACGACAACCTCACCGAGGATTCCTCCGCTCAACAACACAACACTCCGGCGTTTCAAACTATTCAACCTCGGAGTAGCATAACCTTTCCACTGTGCTCATCCGCCTAATTTGGCTGGCTACGGCATAACTTTGTTATCGAGCTGGCCTAAGTTTGTAGCTGTCTGGTCGCCTAAATTCATTCATTCCCTATAAAAATCCTCCCCTAAACACATCCCAGCATTAGTTAACAAGTTAGCTAACAGTCAAGGTTGGCTTGGTAGCAGCAGGGAAGCAAGCTAGTAAAAAAATGTTCAAAATAGCAATGGCTTTGCTGAAGAAAAGCAGGCTTACCTATGCTGTCAAGTTGAGAAACACTTCGGTTTTTCGACGAAAGTGTATTAGTAATCCATAGGAACATTTATGTGAGGAATCTGACAGGTTTTTAAAACGTCGTCCCTCAGTTGATGTTGGATGCGGATGGGTAAAAGTCGTTTCTGCCTTGTTGAGAAGCTCCTCCAGCTCTCTCTGTGATCCTCCCCCCTGCCTTCTGAGAGTGATTGACAGGCACGTTAACCCCGCCCCTGTCCCCATAACGCTCGCCTATTGGCTGATAACGAGAGAGGAAACGCCTTATCTGCGCATGATTGGCTAGGAAGGGTAGAAAAATATCCATGGTGATGTGAGCGAAGTAATCCTACTGGGCGGTTATCACAATACAGAAGAGAGAAAAAAAAAATGCTGAAAAAACTACAACCCCCAGATTTGAGCCACCATGTGTATGTTCGATATGTGTTACAGACTGTCCCGGCAACAAAAGGGTGCGTTTGTCTGGGTCCCCTTACAACTCGGAAGCTCCTTCCGGACCATGTAGAGATATATATTAAACACACACGTCAGGAGAGACACCCATGTTACATTCCCCACCTACTCTGCGCTTGCTCTGTAACGAAGGCGAGGCGTATTATAGCTGGCTCATCACAACTAGCTAGCCTGTTCAAAAAAAGTGCCTGTTCAGTGTGCCGCAACAACAGCACTACCCTCGCATAGCAACTGGTTTATTAGCAAGTGACACAAGGACCTAAAATGATATAAAAGTGTGGGTGTGGCGGTCGTATCGTGTGCCCTAGTCGACCAGCGTTTGAACTGGGATGTTTTTTTATTTGTAAAACAAAAAGACAGAAATGACCAACGGTGGTGTGTCGGCGCTAGCTAACTAGCAGTCTGGCTAACCGGAATACTGGGACCCGGCCAGTCAGCAGACTGACAGAAGGCAGCCAAGGTGGGTGGAGTTAAGAAAGGTGCAAGAACCCTGAAGAAAACTCACTACATATAACAGCAGCATTTCATTTAAGTTTAAAGCTTAATTGTGCAGGGGCAATTTGGGTCACTTTTTCATTTAAAATTTATGGATATTGTCGTTTGAGTTTATACCTATTGTCCCCATGACTGGAAGTCTTGCAGCAAAAACTTTTGGCTTCTTATTTCATTCAAGCCTCTCCCCCTTTTTGAATTCTCTGGTGATATTTTGGTTAAACCCCTGATACCATTACATTTTATAAATAGTTGAGAAATCGGGGATTTTTAAAGTGAAAATGAAAGTGATCTAGATTTTGATCCCTCTAAAAAAAAAGTGTGTATGCATTATATATTTGTTCTCCACTTCCCACCAAATAAAGCTTAGTGTGTAATTACTTATCTAACAGTACATATACAGTGTTATACAGTAACAGTACTTATATAACCATATTATACTGTACTCTGTATATGAATAAGCCTGCAATACATCCTGTAGTATTGAGTTTGTTTGAACCTGTATTTACTGATGAATGAATTGCATTATAGTGAGAGGTGTGTCTAATATTCTTTTCTCTTCATGTAATCAAGAGTACAGCTTTTAATATAATACAATCCAATACATCACCACTACCACCCTCAAAAATGGCCATAAAGTCAGAATGTCACAAAAGCCACAAAGATGGGATTTATCACATAGATATATCACATAGATATTTGTGGTGTGACATGATGTAAATTATATGGATTTGTTATAAGAATACATTTTAGAGTTAGAATTTTAAAAGATTTTCTCAGAGTGATCGTGCACATTTTTGTACTAATAATCAGCAGTTAGATGACACAGACAGCTCAGCCTTCAGTGGCCACCAGCGTCTCATTCATCAGTGATATGATTGTTAAACTTGTGCAGTCATGTGATCAGCGTGTCTCTGTGCACAAGGGGATTTCATGGCTCTGCACATGCAGCTGACACCCAGTGGATTACATCATGAAAGTATTTTTATCATATTTGTCAAATACCCTTTACATTTTTTTTCGATGAGCCATTTTAAAATCTAACAGCTCTCCAAACATTGCATTCATTTGCATTTCTCATTGCCTGTCAGCACATTGCACTTTATCTCCATGTAATTGATAAATTAGTTTTGCATATCATGGCCAAGCTGCATGAGCATAGGTAATAACTTTTCACTCAGAACGAATACAGGCCGAGGCTTTTCCTCATTGCATTTCCTGTGTCACAATCATAGGCTAATTTTAACCATAAAGCACTCTAAGTGTATACAAGTATCACCCACAGATGATACCCACACAGTTCTTGTGAATTCAGCTGCAAAGTGTGTAGCAGCTTTGCAGTTACAGATCTGATGTCACTCACACCAAGCTGGCCTCTGAGTCTGACATTGTTCCTGTCACATCAACACACTCCTCTTTGCAGTTTCTTCCACTACATTTCTGTCTACACTACACTGGTTCCCCACGATCAGTTAAGAGCTTGCTTTTAAGTTTGGTGCTTAGAAATAGAAAAGACAAATAACCCAACATGAATCAGAATTATACACCTCTTCACTGCTGTGGTTTACTGTGTTGTTTGATTGTGGACTTGTACTCAACCTCGTGAGCCACAATCAACAGCAGGTTAGAGGGATGGCTGACTCTTGAAGCAGCTGTTAGACCAGTTCAGAAATTGACCGGTAATCTTGTACATTCACTTGATTACAGTTATCTCAGGGAGCAGGATTATTAGTGCCTTGATGTCTGACATTTTTAGAAAGTAATTTCTATAAAAGCAACACATGTTGAAAATGTAAATTGCAAGCTGTATTTCCTCTTTAGTACTGCTGTTCGTTATTGCTGGTTTTTGGATGTGTAGCTGTACAAACTTGTTACATTTTCTACAATCTAGTCCAAAGTGCTAAACAGAGTAAATATAGCCACAAATAAAATCATTTTGTTATAAGACACTTTATTAAATTCAGAATTCATTTCCGAATCTGACAGAAAAATAACTGCTTTCTATTATGTTGACATTGTCAAACAAAATAACTATTTGCTTTCATATATCTACAAACCAGTGAGCTGCAATATGTATGTATAGAGAAAACCCTTTGTAAAATAATCACAAAAGCATGTTAAAATGTGAATCGACAAATTGTCACCCGGATCATTCTCGTTTGACCTTTTGGTAGTTTAAGTTCATGTGGATTTATGAAGCTGATAACAAGCAGCGTATATTTTTGCATTTATTCATGTTTTTATGTGATCTTTGTCCTCCCAATAGATTTGTGTAAAGCTGACACGATGGACGCGGATTCGGCGGCAGCTTCAGAGCGAATCCTGCTGGAGCCGTACAAGTACTTGTTGCAACTGCCAGGTGAGTCTCTTGACTGTTTGACTGTGCGACGGGATGAGGGAAGAGGTGGAGACAGATAGACACGCAGCTGAAAGGTCATCAAAGGCCACGTGTGCTGCTGATGAGTGCTAGAGTCACGTGGAGCTCTGACCCGCTTGCTTCTTGTTAGTCACACGGGGATCGTAAGCATCAGCAAAATGCCTAAAATGATAAATGCGACCATCTTGTATGCACACGCTAAACTGCACGCTGCACGAGATGAGAGGACGTCTCACAGTTTGTTTATCTAGCTTTGTGTTATCGGATACTGCTGAATTTCGTGAATGCGTGTTTGTATGTTACTGCAATAGACTTAAACTGAAGAGAGCTGAATTCATCCATTTCAACTTATTCACTTCAGCTTGTAACTAAACTACATGGTGCATTTGAAACACATTACAGCTGACTAATGTGGTGCTTAAATTTCAAATCTGTGTTTTGGCAGCGGCATATGCTCTCGCTATGTTAAAGATGAAGCTGTATCTCACACGTTAATGGCTCCAAGTGGTAATAAACTGGAGCAGACTGAGAAATTAGAGTCTTGAGGAAGCTGTGTGCATAGTTCTGCTAACAGTATGTTTGACATCCCAATGTTGTTGAGTCCAATCTCTTTTGACTGAGCGCTGCTGTTTATTTCTGTCTTCAATACGATCTGTCACTTTTTGTCAGTGGAGAAGTGACATTTGTGACATTTCTGCAACCCTCACTGTTATTTACACTCATGAGATTTGATTACTTTAAAGTATTGCTTTAACAGACTCATCGTGTGTTATTGTCTCAGTTTTGGAAACCACGCCTATAGATTTGCATGAAACTGCGCTCACTCTTGTTATCGTTTTAGATGATGGGTGTGAGCTGGAAACCGCTTCTCAACAAGGGTCAAATGAGGCCAGAGATAAACACGCCTTCTACTTGGTCTTTGAATGACAGAATACTTCCCGTGCTCCACTTAGACTATGACTTCTTATTTGTTTTACATCTCAGTTGCACCAGCCAGGTCACATCCCACTTCCACTGTTTCTTAAACACAGCGTTTGACCTGCAGATTAAACTCTAAATGAGCTCCGCAGTACAAAAGACGGAGGAATTATTTGGAGGAGTAGTGTGAATGGTTTTAATGTTCACCTTCATTTAGACTTCACATCCAGGGTGTAATAGGTGGGATTAAATATTAAAAGTCTGACTAGGTGGTATTCGATTGGCCTCACTGGAGTGTGTTGTAAAGCTGTTTTGTTCCAGAGCATTTATTTTTAAAGTTATACTGATTACTGACTGAAAAAGAAATTACCTTTTTCCCTCCAGCGTTTTTTTCTCAGGATTATATTGCTACCACCCACCAGTTGTTTTTTCACTCTATCCTCAGGAAAGCAGGTGAGGACGAAACTGGCCCAAGCATTTAACCACTGGCTCAATGTTCCAGAGGACAAACTGCAGGTGAGACATCAGCCATTTGACGCCTGTTCAGAGGCGCCGCTCATTCAGGATAGGCAATTTATTTTCTAATGCAAACAAAGTGTTCAGTCAGCTGAGCTGCGCCCGACCTAATGTAAAAAAAGTTTGAGCGTAGAGCATTCATGATTTATAGCAGGGGGGCTGTTAATGCATCGGAGGATGAAGTGAAGCAACGCTTTAAAAACAGCATTTTTTTTTTTTAAATATGTGTTTGATCAGCAGCTTATAAAAATACATACTTTCCTCACAAGCTGCTGATTTGAGGAATTGTTGGTGTTGGATGCATTTTGTTTATTTATATAAGATGATGCTTGTACTCACTGATGTAAAGTTTGTCTTGAGTAGGAAAAGTAAACGTTAAAGCTGCTTTAAATGATTAAAAGCTAAGAGGGACCAGAAGAAGTCCAAAACATGTTGGCAAACACTTTCCTTGAATGTCGATCTGACGCATGCAGGTTCAATATTTACTCTTCATTTTGGTTTGGTGTTCACCAGCTGCTAAGAAAAATATCATGATCTTAAGCTCGCCAGATGTTTGACTCTCTTCATAATTTTGCTACTTGTGAAGTGTCCCTGGAATTCGGTGCTGGGCAGGCAGCGTATAGTGAGTTTATTACAGCTTCTTTTAACTGAAAATAGTCACTTGATGCTGCTGCAAACAAGGTTATAAGTGAAGTTGTGATGCCCAAAACTAACACAAAAAGCTAAAAGCCATTCATATATTTAGCCTCTTAAATCATGAAGCATCAAGTCCTTCCTGCATTGATAACACTTGACCTGTTCCCTCTCTACTCCTCAATTTGAAAAAGGCACTTTCTGATGCAGCAGCTGTTACAGTTCAACTAGTTTCATTTCAACGATTTGAGGTGTGCTACAAGGCAAACAAATTGAAATGCAATGCAGCAAACACATAAAAGATTCATCAGGCTTTTTCAAGTTTGCATGAATAAGAAGAAGAATAGAGAAGGGAGAGCGACATGCTGAAACTGACTTTTACCTTACAGATGAATAACATTTTGATTTCACACGGGACCTTTCAGACACTCCCACTTCTGCTTTTAAATGTTACACCACGTGTCAGGTTACTGACTGGGGGAAAAAAGCCCACAACAAACTGCAGAGTTTAAAGTATCCGTACCTAATGGGTGCAAAATCCATTTGTGTAGACAAAAATTTGACTTCTTAAGTGTGTGTTTTTTGAATTGACATGCTCTACAACAAGTCTTTTGTTCCACTTCATCTTTTAAGTAATATTTGTTTACTGATCTCATTTTGTTTCATTCATTCATATGAGTTCCTATTTCCTGTTTTGGAGTTTCTCGCTGCTCACGTGACCCTCCCTCCTCCCCCTTCACTCCCTCCCATCCCCCCATCACTAATACTACTAGTCAGACGACTGGTTGAACAAGTTCCACTTCTGTTCTCGAGTGTTCTCCCTCGCTAAGTCACATTTTTCTGTCATTTTCCCTTCTCGTAATATTCCGGCGCGTCATCTGAAAGGGATCAAAATCAATTCTAATAGATTCTGGCACGCATCCCTCCTGTGCACAGGAGGTAGCTTTTATAAGGCATGGCCTCTATCAAATTGAGTTTGTGCTCAAAAAGTGTGCTGTGGTGCTTCTGGAGGGAGTGAAAGCGAGAGTTCCGTGTTAGCTGAGATGTTTTTTTTTAAATGACTACACACCAAAAGGTTTCACTTAATTTATTACAAGTGAGCTGTTTTAAATCCCAGAGCTGAAAAATGTATTTAATTCCAAAACTTTGAAGCAGTGTGATCTTGAACAGATTTGGTTTGTCTTTAAGTGTAGATGGAGAACAGAAGGAAAAACAAATAGGTTGTAAATACAGTAGGAAATATTATCAGTGCCAAGCGGTTGTATTTAATCTAATATGCCCACAAAAAAGTTGGCATTTATTAAAACAAACTTGACAGGGAAATTCTGACTCAGGTGTTTAACACACAGTGAATTGGTGATGCAGATGGCGAGGTCGTGAAGAGAGTCCAGATTTTACAATTATCCTTCTGATACATTTCATTTCACTTCACATCAAACTGTGAATCATATGTCTACTTCATCATGCACATTCAGGCCAGGCATGTCATACTGTGCTTATTGTAAGACATCAATTGTTCAAACCAACCCAAATTTGAACCATTTAAATGGCGATCTATTATTGAACTGTCGAGCACCAGACGCTGGTCCATCACCACATTCCTAAACTTTGGTTATCCTCTAAATCTGCTGTGTATATTAAGTACAATTTTAATCAATTTCCAAACCGTTTTTTGTGTAAAATTGCTTCAGTAAACATAAAGCCAAACTGCCAGGAGCACTGCAGCCACAGAACACACTGGAGACGCCCTTCTCCAGCAACCTCAACCAACACTGATTAAGATCAACTGTGAAGAAAGAAAAAAAAAGACAAACTTGTATGCTACATTAAATACAGTGTTCATTTTTTCTTACTGTTGAGCGTGTGATCTCATCAGTCATGTACATGTCTATATAAATAATTCACTACTAAAGTTCTTTACAATGCACAACATATTCCAAAGTCAAGAGATTGTAATACAGCACAACAAGCTGGTGAAGCATTCCTAAACATGCACAGTAGCCTGGCCTTACATGGCACTACTCCCTGGAGACTGAAAATCTTATCGCTGTTATTACAGTTTGGAGCCGTTTGTAAACAAACTACTGTAGCCATCGCCTTTGAGGCAAGGAAACATGTCACCCAATGCAGCGCTGTGATGTGTTTTTAAATGTTTTTGGACAAAAAACAGAGGTCTACGGCACAGAGGAGCGAGATATATCAGGCTTTGGATTCATGCACACACATACTTGTAAGTCGGATGAGTTCATTGTTGGTTTGGCTGTGCGCATGAGATTTGTTGACATATGCTTTTAAAGCCACTTTGTTAAAAAACTAGAGTGGTCATATTGGTTAAAATGACTGCATTAAAACAGCTGCTGCAGCTGTCAGGCACTCAAACTTTCTTTTGTTTTTAACAATGCTGCTGTGCTCCATGTATGTATCGTTTTATAAGTGAGGCTTTAGTTTTAGTTTTTAGTTTATTATATGCTAATATTGAATGATAAAATGTATTTAAGACAATGTTTTGGTACTGCAGTGGCAGAAATACGAAAGAAAACCCTGAAATCAGTTCTAGTTTCTGCTTTTTAAATACTAACAGTTTCTCTTGGTTTTATAACAGTATAGTCATGTTGCTGCTTCTCATGGAGGTGAGAAGGAAACATTTGGCAGCATTCAGTTTGTTTGTGTATTTGAGACATACTGTACACAAATTAATATCCAGTGAGAGACGACGGCATTTGCAGCTTTTTTGTGTGTCCTGATCACCTCTGTGAGCGCACGATTAGCATAATTCAAATCACAGGCAGCTTCTCAGGGACATATGCCTCCACTCATCCATAACAGTGCTGTAACATTTTCCTAAACGCTGCCTGATTAGACTGCAGCAGACAGTTTGAATCGTATATACAGATAGCAGTTCAGATTGACATTTCTGCCTCACATCAGTCAGAATAATTTCAAATTGGCCATTTAGGATCTATAGATTTTTATTGAGCAGGACCCTCCCCGCTGTCTCCTCAGGCGGTTGGCCTTAAGCATCCTACTGATAGCATTTGCATTGTAGTGCCTGAATGCTCGTTCTGTGTCCAGTGATGAAGTTATGGAGACGAGTCTTTGTTTTCTGAATCTTAAATGCCTTACACAGTGCAGAATGCTAAGTGCTGAGCCCGTCAGATCTCATTAGGTCTGCTGTTCAACAGGTCTCCCTTTGTCCTGAATGTTTAATAAACCCTCCCCAAATGGAGGAATCCTGGTGCTGTGTGCATCCTCCTGTTGTCATTTTCATCTTACCAGCGCACAGTAAAAGTCCTCCCCCTGCTGTGATGACATGTTTCAGGCCTCAATTTAAAAAAAAAAAAGAAAGTGTGATAGTATAATACACTTGTCAGTCTCTCCTGAGGAATTATTAAACATAATAGATCGATCCCGTCATGGCAGCCCTTCTCCTACTACAGCACCAGTAGATATAGTTAATCACAGCTTTCACTCGGCTACTATTACAGCGGGTTATAAGTCCTAAAACTGATGCATCAGCTTCGCAAAATTAATAAAACAATCGACTCAACAGTTACAGTGGTGTTTTTGATTATTTCAAAGGCTACATTTCAAAGTGCTGGCATGTTCGGTTCAGGAGCACATGCGCCTCTCGAGGCTAATTGGACAGATGAGATTTTGAATGTACATTTGTCGGTGGTTCTTGTGGCCTCCATTCATATGCAGATTACAACCAAATCTACTCTTGTCCTCCTGCGAGACAATTCTACTTCAGACTGAATATCTGTGTTATGGCACAGCGTCTGATTGAGGTTTAAATCGACCTCATATGAAAGCCCTGCCCCCCGCCCTCCATAGCTCCATCTACCCCACCCCAACCCAACCCCCTCACCCCTCCTCCGTCTCATGTGTAGCAGCTCTGTAAACTCCTGCTGAACCCATCATGCAGACTGAGCGCCCTCCTCTCGTCATCATTAGCACACTGCTGCCACACTGAAGTCGCCGCCATGGAAACAACGATGCCTTCAGCGGTGACAGTGGTGCACAGTCTCATTCATTCGCCGATGCATTTTTTATGCGCCTCTCTGCTGTGTAGTACAGCACAGATTGTGGAGGTTTGGGAAATTCCCCCCCACCCCCCGCACGCATCAGTTGCCTTTTACGACCTTTTAGCTGACTGGCTTCCTCCTGTTCTCTGTGACAGCGCAGAAAGGTTGCCTCTACTTTAGTGTCTTCTGTCTTTTTCCTTTGAAAACGTGTCATTTAAGAGAATGTCTGCCGCCTCGGGCTCAGAGCGTCTTGAAGGTTTTAATGTGAATAATGCAGAGTGACACTATAAAATGTAGCAGCCGCCATGAGAAAATAACTAGGAAGTTGATGGCAGGTTAGCATATCAAACAGAATTTGTAACAATGACTGCTGGACAGTTTAATAACAAAATGATCCCTTTTAAACAAGCCAAGTGCAGCTTGTAACGTTTTACAGGTTTATCATCACAAGGACCAGACAGGAAGTGGTGACACGAGCAGACTATATTGCAGTAAATCCCGGATCAAATACATTTATAATGCAGGCCTTTGTTTTTTTTAAGGGAATCATTTAGCTGCAGTGGTTACTCACCCAGATCTCATCTTCTGATCAATTAAGTTAGTAGATGAGTTTAAACAATAGCCAAGCTCATTAAATACATGGTATTTGCTGTGGAAGTACAGCCTTTTTTTCCTCTCATGAATGTTAATGTAATTGCATAAAAGCCTGTTAGTTTGTATTTGTTAGCAGAGGTCTATAAAAGTCTGAGTGTATTTAAACTGCAGTGATTATACTGACAAATTGGTTGGTCATCTACCACGCAGCGTTATATATTTACAGTAAGCTGTTGTTGATGAATGAGAAAGCATTTTTGAATGGCACATTCCAGTAGGCGTGGTGTGTGGGACGGCTAAAAAGCTAAACCCTGGATTGGCCAGACTTGAGCAGCCTGACTCAGGTCGGTCCCTCTAGTGAGGCAAGTTTATGCCTGCACATAACTGACTTTGTCTGTTTGTTTTTGCCGACTCGTTTGTTGTGAAGCCCACTCTGCATTCTTAATGGATCACTGATTGTAGCTTTGACAAACACAGCGAGTCTCTCAGTCAGTAACCTCTGGTGATAATCAATGGAAGTCTCACAGAGCAGCGAAGGCACACAGCACTTAAACAGCAGCATTATACATCGACAGTCTGACTAATTGGATTTCTCTGAGAAGTAAGACAAAAGTCCAAAAATTGGTGGGTGCTTGTGATAGCTGCGGTTGTTATCTGAGGCGTTTATTGATGTGAATTTAAAAATCTTGTCTTGATTGCACGCTTGTTTCCTTTTTTTAATTCACCACAATGGGTCTTTGACTCCCAGAGTGTTTGGATACATTATTCCACTTTCTCATTCATGTGTGCATTCATTGTAGCTTTACCCGCCCCCCTTCCTCTCTTGTAAGTGGCTCACTGAGGTTGCAGGGTGAGTGAGTGTCGGGACCCTGCCGAGGGAAAGGTTGTGTTTGGCGGATAAACTGCTCGACTGGCCCAGCCTTGGCCATCTGCCTGACCCACTGAGCCTCTCTTTGTGCTTCCCGGCCTCATACAAACAGCTTTCATTACCAGGCCACACCACTTGTCTTTTAAATCAGCAGAGCACTCCAGCGGGGGCTGCACGGCCAGCTCAGGACACCTGATGGAATCCCTGCCTGTTTTATGTCCAACACGGACCCATAACAAAGCCACTCTTTGGTTTTCAGGTCAAAGCCCCCCCTCCCCCGATGACAAATTATTTTACATAGCAGGATAAAGTATGACCTGTTTTGTGATGGTGAAAAAGTCTTAACATGAATTTGTACATGGCTCTTAGCTCATCTCTGCAGCTAGTACCCAGCCTTCCTCATTCCCTCTCTTATGAGGAGGTGAGAATGAGCTCAGCCCTTGCGGTGTCACCTCTAATTATTTCATTTCCTCTAAACTCGTGAAGCCATTTCTCCCAGTGCGCTGTCAGTGTGACATCTGAGTTTCAGCGCCGATGAGATGAAATTGACAGCGGCCTTGTCGAAATCTGAATTGTAAACAGCTCCAGTCTGGAGTGTCAGCAACAACTAGTCTGTCTGCTGATGAAGACTCACTCGAGTGGAGCAGAGGAGACGACGGTGTAGACATGGCACCCTCTGCTGTATTCGTGTTGCAGTGCATAATTCCCACAGAGCTACTGGGAAGTTTTTGTTAGTTTTTTAGTAGGGAAAGGAAGTTTTCTCAGCTTAAGCAGATCATAAAAAAACATGAATTAGTGTGACAAGGAAAATCTGAGGAATTATAACAGCGATTTTCAGACTGTCCTTTGGTAATTTCTGCATAATTGTGCAGAGTGATGCTGAGGTTTCTTTTGTGTTCAGGTGATCACCGGAGTGACCGAGATGCTGCACAACGCCAGCTTGCTCATAGACGACATCGAGGACAGCTCCAAGCTGCGGCGAGGCTTCCCGGTGGCCCACAGCATCTACGGCATCCCCTCCGTCATCAACTCCGCCAACTACGTTTACTTCTTGGGTCTGGAAAAGGTATTGACGCTTGAGCACCCCGAGGCCGTCCGCGTGTTCACCCGGCAGCTGCTGGAGCTGCACCGAGGCCAGGGCCTGGACATCCACTGGAGGGACACCTACACCTGTCCCACAGAGCAGGAGTACCGCAACATGGTGCTGCAGAAAACCGGGGGGCTCTTCGGCCTGGCTGTGGGCCTCATGCAGCTCTTCTCCGATTGGAAGCAGGAGTTGAAACCCCTCCTGGACACGCTCGGCCTCTTCTTCCAGATCCGAGACGACTACGCCAACCTGAGCTCTCGCGAGTACAGCGAGAACAAGAGCTTCTGTGAGGACCTGACAGAGGGCAAGTTCTCTTTCCCCATCATTCACGCCATCTGGGCTTGTCCAGAGAGCACCCAGGTGCAGAACATCTTAAGGCAGCGCACGGAGAACGTGGACATCAAACGATACTGCGTGGACTACCTGGAGAAGGCGGGCTCGTTCGCCTACACCCGTCAGACTCTGCGGGATCTAGAGGTGGAGGCGTACCGACTCATCAAGGAGTTCGGGGGGAACCCTCAGCTGGAGAGCCTGATCAAACACCTCAGCAAAATGCATCACGAAGCCGAAGCCGCAGCAGAGTCCAGTACTGAGCCGCACTCCAGCCAAAACCACTGACCTCACCCTCCCTTTTCACCACTACATGATTCACACACTCAGCCCGCACACTCCATCAACACAGAGGCTGCGCTGATACACCAATGCAGACAAACACATTCCTGTGAAGCCCAGCAGGCGTACGACACATTTCACAAACTAATTCATGAGTCGTAATGAATCAATAAACTAGAGCACTTGAATTGTGGTGGACGGCTTTGACAGCTTGGCATTCAGCAGCCCCAAATGTTGCCTTTATCTTTTTGTGTGCTACAAAGGCTTCCTTTAAATGTTGCACATCAACGTTTTGCATCCAAGTGAAGCTGTGAAGTCAGTGGAAGAAATGAATTAAGATAGAAAATAACTTGATTTCAGATGCGCTTTATCTGAAAATGAAAAATAATGGCGACAAAACTTAAAAGCCTTCCTTTTGATGTGCACCGCGCTGCATATAAATGTATTTATTTTAATGTTTTGCCACCAAATGAAAATGGTTTATCTAGGGCCAAGTGAATGCTAGGTTTTTTCACTGAAGCCTCTGTTTCAAATAAGATGTGGATGTTTGGAGTGCATGATGTGCGATTTGAGAATCCTTAATCATTAAGCCGCCAGAGTGCCAATCCTGAAGACCTCTGTGACTGAATTGTCTTCTTGTTATGTAACATGCTGGCATTATATGCAAAGTAGTGCTCAAGCTGTTTATGAAGACTGCATCTGGTTCAGACTAAATGGTCTTTCACATCTATACTGTTTTATTAGGATGATCTAATTATGTTTGTGAGTATACACTGTGCTGCAGTAAAGGAATTATTTGTGTCTATTAAATTAAAAAAAACAACAACCTTCAAAAGATAACCTGTGGGCTTGTCTGACTTCTAAAACCTTTCTCATTTTGCAGCAGCTCCAAGGTTCATTTGGATTTTAGCGCTTTTGGACTTAATGTGTTGAATGTAATTAGGAGGAGACAACAGCGAGCCCTTCTCCAGAGACGACCAGCACCATCTACTGAGCGCATGGGTGTAGTTGAAAATCAAGAAGTGAATAAAAAAAGTTGTTTGCATGTGTGTGTTTCTGCCTTTCAAAGTGTGCTCAGGCTTCTTCTTACACAAACACTCACCCTGATGACTTATTAAGGATAGTGACCCATCATTGGCTGTTCATATCACCATAATCCTCCTACTGCACCACATCCATGTGTTTATTTTCCAGAGCTACCTGCCGTTTCGCAGCTGCATGCTGAATTGAAAACGTTGCAAGCATCAATGATGCAAGTTATTACAGAACTGCCTGCGATGTGCTTTGTTTTGAGGAACCTTGACTGAATACTCTCTACACTGGCTGGTTGCTATGGATGTGGTTGATTTTCACTGCGAGTTTTGTCTGCAATACAGAACACTACTCATCTAAATCCGGTATTATCTGCCTCTTCTCTTTTATACTTTAGTGAGTTTTTCCTTCAGCTGCTGAAAAAGAAACAGAGGCTATCTGTCCCAAGCAGCTCTGTTGACTCACTGAAGCTCTTGCTCTTGACAGCTGCGATTCAATTAATTATGTGTCTTTCAGATAGAATTGTGGCTTATGTGAAAATACATCTATTCATCAAAATGTCAGTTAAAAAAAAAAATCTAAGGGAGTGGTTCCTCTGCTAATTTTCCTTCCAGCAGCCCACACGTGCAGCAAAAATGTGATGCACATGCATTTGTGATTTGATAAACAGCAGAGACATATGAAGTGGCTTTTGCAGAGCTGATTTAAGTCCATCACAATAATCAAAGCCTCTCACGGTTCTCATTTCTTTCTCTCCCTCTCTCTAGGTTTACTAGATTGATTTTCTCCACCCACGGTGTATGAGGTCTGTTTGAGAGCACAACAGAATAGCCTTTGTGTGAAGAGTGACATGGCTCCCTCACTGTCTGCCTCATCCTCTGCAAGCTTTGGATTATTTACCGGGCTGCGCTTTACACATTTGTGTTGCTTGGTAGCATGCCAGTGGATATTTCATCAATATTCTTGTGTTCTCATTGCTGTGAAAGGGAACGGATGCCACTGAGTTTGTCTTTTTGGTGATTCTGCTGACATGAAGCTTTGATGCTACTTTAAATCACTTTTACTATCTTCGGTTTTAGTAAGTTTTTGTTGTCTTAACGTTCACTTTACAAGCCAGTTTTCTGACCGACAGATGTGAGGTTTCGCACGTTTACACATTAGCGATGCCAGAACAACAGCAGTCCTTCACTGTGGGCTGTTAAACGGCTCCACTGAAGCAACTGGCAGAACATTTCATTCCTCTACAAGAGCCTCTGAAGCACGCCACCAACACAACCTGCTGAACTACAGTCGGAACTATAATCCATGATGGTATCGATGAAAGTAGGGCTCTGCAATGTATCGATATTCTACTGATATCGTGATATGAGACTAGATATTGTCTTAGATTTAGGATATTGTGATATGGTGTGAATATTTATTCCTAGTTTTAAAAGTTGCATTACAGTAAAAGTATGTAATTTCTGAACTTATCAGAATGTTGTAGCTCCTCTAGTATTGTCCTTTACCCACCTAGTCATTATATCCACATTACTGGTGATTATTTATCAATAATCTCACTGTGTAAATATTTTGTGAAATCACCAATAGTAGTCCCCACAATACTGTCACAAAATCGATATCAAGGTATTACGTAAACGTCAGATTCAACCATTTGATCCCAACTACTTAAAAGGATAATGCTGCATTCAGGTTACAGTGGGGTTGCTGTAATAACAAGTTTCCAACTTGTAAACAGAGTTCATGTCAACATCGAAGTCATAATTACATCTGGGAAACTGTTTTATGAAAGCTCCAATATATCCAAATTGGCTTTTAATAATACAGTAGTACCTGAAAACCAATCCACATGACATAAATTATGTAATTTTTCCAATGCACAGTATATAAAACCCCATAAACCTTCTGAGTTGTCAGGTGACATGAGCACTCCCAAGTCCAATCCTTCCTATACATTTGAATTGGTGTGAAAGGGGCATAATTATTCTTTACTTCTGTCATTGTCAACAAATTCCATTAAATGAACAAAACCCTTCATATGTAGGTTTGTCACTGAATACGTCCTGCTCTTCCACCCTAAGCTCATTTGTTACTACCAAAGTCAGAGAAAGCTTTAAATAATGGGTCACAAATGTATATTTTCATTCTCAAAAAAGGATAAATAGTTCCTAGTTTTTAGCTAATGCTACTCAAGGAGCAGCTTGGGAGTAAATAGTGTATGTGTCTTTTTTCTCGGAAGATATGGTGCAGTAGATAGTATTTACAGCAGCAGGTTCATTCAAAATACACAATAACGTCCATGTTCATCATAGGAGTTATCCTGGACTCTCACCTGAACCTAAGGCAACATGTAAACACATAGACCAGCCCTGTTTTTATCAACCACAAAACATTTCAAAAATGTGATCAGAACTGTCTTTCAGTAACACAAACATTATTTATACATATTCTCCTCCCACCTTGATTACTGTGATGCTTCGTTTACATGCCTAAACAATTGCGCCACTGGGCAGCGTCAAATTGTTTCAAATGTTTTTACCGCTAGACTGACCAAAACAAAGTGCTTATCACACATTACACCTATCTTGGCTTCTGGCTTCCAGTTTGTTTTAGGACCCAGTTTAAAGTACTCCTAATGACTTACAAGGCTCTGAATGATCTGGCAGCAGGTTATTAAAAACAAATGATGAGCAAACCTTTGGCTACCCAACTGTGGAATAGACTTCCTTTAAACATCAGGACAGCTGACCCTGTCACTGACTTTAAATCTCATCTAAAAACTTACTTGTATAGAATGGTATTCTCTCAGAGCTGACAGAAAACACTTCTGTGGTAATCAGCTGTTGGTTCAGCTGCTATCTCCGTTATTCCTTTCATTGAGAGTTTTATCTCTATGTATTTATGTGTGTATGTATTTGTTTCATTTATTATCGCCTGCTGTTGTTTAAAATGTTGCCTACGTTTGGATTTTTTAGGAGGAATACACTACTTTAACAGCTTCACTGGTTTGTAGGATCAATTCATTGTTGGTTTAGGTATTTTCATTGGATTTGTTGACTATATGAAAAAACATAAAGTACCAAAAAACATATCCTTTAATATCGCTTGACGCTTGATCTTCATAATAAGCTTCTTTCATTACAATATTAATGCCAGTGTGGTTATCATATTCATGTCACTACTCCCAGAACAACACACTGTTCTCATGCATAATTCTGCCAGCACACACTTGTTGTAAAAACTTTGCTGCTCCCTCACGTCCCATTGGGGATAAAGAGGAATAACAAAGTACTCACTTGTTTCCACCTGCCTTTATGGTGCATGAAGCAGATTTTGTTGAGTTTAAAATGGTTGTATATTGATTGGTAATGCTCTGAGGTCCGCTCAATGCGCCCTGACATTGTGACACCCCTACCTTATATGGTGCTGCAGGGTGTTACATGAACTGATTGAGCGGTTTCCAAGAATCTCATCATCAGACCAATGAGCTAATTCATGATCCTCTTAAGACAGAATAACTGCCTGTAATGCTTCAGTATTGACTGAGCTAATTATCTCTCACAAACATTATCATAGTAAATCTGCCATCCGTGTTACTGCAGCAGGGGTCAAGCGGGCTTATGACGCTCCATGATTCACTCGCTATTTTCATTGCTTTGTCAAAGATGTATGTAATTATGTGAACTGTCTAATAACCAGCCTTCCACCGAGTGTTTCATCAAACCCATCCACAATTTCACAGCTGTGTTCTGCAAATGTTTGCATAAAGTGACAGCCATAACCTTGCCAGGCTGAGACACTGCTATGGAAATGAGAGAGCTGTGGGTGCAATTTCAAATTGGGAATGAAAACGTTGCTCCATTAGGGCATAGTTGTGCATCTAATAATATCTCCTCATTCCTGTGAATCAGAATCAGTCAGAAATGCTGGTTTTGGATGCCGGGTGTCATGAATAAATGATTTCCTCCTCGTTTTAGCGCGCACAGAGGAGGGGGAGGAGGATGAGGAGGGGGTGATTGACAGGTGGTTTGTGAAGGCTGATTGACAGCGATGTGTAATGCTCTACAAGGAGACTAAAAATCTGGAGTTGTTAGAATGAGTATGCAGATGCATGCCGCTGAGCACACTGTAAGCTCCTCTTTCTAAGATCTGGGACAGCTGTGCTCCATTCTGAATCGAGGCGTCTTTACTTTGACACCACAGGTAACGTTTTATCATATCTATAATGTACTATATGTTTCCACAGTGCTGCAAAATGAGATACACAATGGCATATGATCTGTTAAGTGGCATGTAAAGATCACCTCCAGGCATGTATTATGACATGTAAAAATACTGTGTTTTGGTTTAACCACATAAAAAGTATTATTACCATGTTCAAAACCTTAACATGGGATCTACTCCTCTCTCATTAAAAATGACATCTATAAATATGCAAATATATTTCATTTTTAAAAGTTGTGTGAATACTTCACAGAAGATGTCTCCTATTTCATTGTGAAGCCAAATGTCAGTGTTTGTGCACTGGAGGCTTCGTGTTTTCACATCAGACTTGTGTTGGTTGAAAATTGGATCAAAATTGGCTCCAAACTAGTTGTGATCTCACAAATCCTGCTCTTAGACTCGCCCCTTAAAGTCATGTTTTGAAAGAGCTCACAGAGAAACTTTCCACTTTCAGGAGTCTCCTTAATCAAATGTATAGGCTCATTTGTTATTAAGCTTTATGCCACTCCAAGTGTTGGTTGTATGACTGCAAACATGTGCAAAGCAACCTAAACATTGACCATTAAATTAAAAATATGTTGTGTTCATATGTTCATATAATTATTAGCTTTACTGCACATGACAGCAGTTTATATCCTTTCATAGGAGTTTATTTTGAACAATGTGATGATTATAGTCTTCTGATTAAGCTGTGTTGGGTACGTCTGACAGACAAGACTGGGAATCATTGTTCTAAAACAATCAAGTCAAATGCCAAAGAAACATCAAGAAAATAAGACTCAATTTTGTGATGTCAACACGTTCTTGTATTCAATCTGTAGCACAAGAAGATGATGAGCTTTGGGAAGAGGTGTGACTCAAGATGAAAAGGATTTTATAAATACAATTAACTCGAGCGCCCGAGTTTCCTCTATTTTCTCAGAGCAGTGCTCGTTGCTGGCTAAACGGATGATTGCACTTTCATGGCAAAATATTAATAGAGTGAAAATAAGTCAGTGGTTCAGGGAATTGTACTCTTGTCATCGCTTAGAAAAGATTACATGTGCGCTTAAGGGCAGAGACAAATCGAAATGTGTGGGGTCAATTAAAGTCAAATATAAGGATGAATCAGATATTCCGGGTCAGTAAATTGAGCTTGAGATGTGTTCTTTCTGCTCTGCCGGGTCGTTTTAATTATTTTCAAGGTCTTTAGTCTGTAAACATCCAGCTTTGGGAGCAACAGGATACACACAAATATTGATCTCTCAGAGAACAAAGGAATTGTTGAGTAGTGTTCCCCTTTGACACATTACTTCACACAGTCTAACTCAAGTTTATGCCAAAACATGAGCCTTTTTTACCCTAAAAATGAGGCAGAAATCAACAAAACTCTTCTCTGCATAATGTGTAAACAAACTGAATTTGATGTTATTTTAAAAATTGTATATTGGCAAGAAATAAGGTGTGAAAAAAGGACACGCAGCTATATTAGAAGCCTGGAAAGATACATAATATAATACAAAGGTAGATTTGGTTGGCTGATCATCTGGTCTGCATGAGGGAACAGGACTAGAATAAAGAGAGTATTTGTAGATCATCACGGCAAATAAAAAACACTCATAATTTAAACATTTTACATCAGTGAGTGACAGTATGCCCACAGCACTCATCAAAGTTCAGACAAATTCAATAACTTCATCTTCTAAAGAAGCACTCGAGCAGAAATGAAAAGTGAGCTTTTTTTCATCTGCGTGTTATTTCCATGCTTGTCTCACAATGAAGGGCTCCGAGCCAAATCAGGGAGAAAGACTGATGGGGTGAAAAACGCCGTCCTTATCTATGTAGGAGAGTGGAACAGATGCGTATATGACTTTGTTATCGTGCAGCTCTCTGAAAGAGAGGAGACGAAGGGATAATATAGGGAGGGAGAAGGGGAGAGGGGGGGCTTCACAGGAAGACAAATATGTGTTCAAACGTCAGGTTAATTGCAGGAAAAGGTGTTTTGACAGGTAGGACAGCCGAAATAAAATAAATTATCCAAAATATTCAGCACCTTCTTTCATTATTTACAAAAATACACCGCCAGGCAGACTAATTCTAATGACTCAGCATCAATCACACGTATATTCTTCAATAAACTAACACACAAGCATATGTTAAGGAAAGGCTCGTAAAAAATCTTATTATATTTGCTTCATGTCAACATTTAAAAAAGGCTGGAGGTGTTCAATCCTATTAATTAACATGAAATCACTGATCAATTTGGTGCTAAATCACTCCACGTTTCCTTCCTCAACATTCCAGCAGTGTCCATCTCACTGTCTCAGGAAAGCAATCACCGATAGAGATCAAAGTGATTTCATATTCCTTTTAAGTTCGGAGAAAGTGCACTTCTGTAACAGCGTGAGCAAAGTCTGTTTGCTGACTGTGTTCCTCTGGTAGAGCGGAGCCGACGGTGCAGCACTAACGGCTTCGAGACTCGACAAGGATCCGACAGAGAATCAGCAGCACCTGTGTGTATCATCCCCGAAATAAACATGAAGCCATTCATCGCTCTTTAGTGTTCTTTATTACCTGTGAGGAGGGTTTCATAAAACCAGTGTTAAACTAATGACACTATTTCGCAGTCACTCTGACTGCTTGATCAAGTTCCAAAAATTAGTGTTGCAAATACATGGATCGGTCCAATTAAAATCTGTGTTTGGTTTATTTTTATCACAAGTGTTAACATACGTATGACGCTGAACAGATACATAAGGCCACAACACTATTTGCACAATGACAGTTACAGTACAAACTTCGTGTTTGTGAGAAAGCTCGTCATAAATCTACAAATAGTGGAGAGGATGAAAAGCTTGAGATTATAATTTACAAAAAATAGCAATGTAAAGCAAACATCTTCATCAGCATCAAATTTCCCATCACTGTCAGTGATCACATAATTTAAAACATCTCAACTTTGATCCAGAGTCATTTTTCACTCCACTAATCTGATGTTTCCATGAATTTACTCTAAAATTTGATATCTGAGCTCATGATACAAAGACATTATGCTACAGCTAAATGTGACTTCTTTTAAAAACACATTCTGAAACTTTAAATGATTTCTGTTGATATTTGTGTAAATATTAAGACCCTGCGACGGAATCTCAAATATTTAAAGACTCAACACAAAGTCCCACATTTCAAAAATCTGTGATTATATCATATAATAACAAGTGATAAAACTCTCAAACGTTTCAGTTTAGGGTTTAAAGGAAACCATGGGAACTGAACTGACAACCAGTGTTGAGTGCGTTTTACCCACGGGAGTGTGGTGTGAGCCAGATTTAGTGACCCCAGGAACAACCGCAAGGGTCTCCGCAGGCCCTCTTCCTGTCCCAGAGGATGTGCAGCTCCTCGGCCGTATGTTGGGGAGACGACAGCATGTCCAGGTAGCACTCTTTCTCACAGAGCCAGCCGGGGTCCTGGCAACGGGGGGAAGGGGCAAGGACAGTGGCTATGTTAACACGCACGCTGGGATTTAGCAATTAACGAGCCTCCGTGTTGCTGAGATTAAGTCAGTTAACATTGCTGTCCAACTGTGATGGTGTTTCCACATGCATATTCACTCCATAATAAGTATTAACAATAGGAGATTAGCACTTATATGAAGAAAAACAGTCAATCTCAATGTTCAATTCTGCTTCAGCGAAAAGCAAGCAGAGTAAGACATTTAGGGTTGTTAATCCACATCTTTTTGGCGTATATAGTTTGGTGTTTTTGTTGAACTGAGTACAAGTGATCAATACTGATGCTTTTAATGGTGTATATTTTATGGCTTTCTACTGTCCTATTAGACTTATTGGTTCCAGTCACTTGTAAAGACCTTGAATTGCTCTAACCTACAGTATATAAAAAGCTGCTGTACAAATAAAGTCACAGCATACTGAGCCAGACACCCTGAGTGATTCATTTGAGTGTGATATTATGATTCTTAATTATATCTTAATGTTTTACCTTTTAATTGAATGATTTTTGCATCTTCAACTATAATCAAATGCTGTCTCTTATGTGATATTTTAAATATTTTGTGTCTAATAGTTTTTTGTCTGCTTCCTGGAAAGAATAGACTATAATAAGATTATACATTTTTAATTCCCATTTTCAATCTTTTCTTAATATCCCACACTAAATGTCTGTCTCCATCTTAATCAATGTTTAGTAGATTACAAAGACTTGGCTTGTGATTCTATCAAAGTCAAATAAAGTTGGTTATGTTTTATTGATAGGATCCTAATATATTTATACAATACAAATAAATCATCATCGTCATTATTAAAATTGTGCTTTGTTGGCAGATCTGATTCATTCAAGCATGTTTTTTTTTCTTCACCTGATATTTCTGTGGTCCAACAGCTGCCATCCATATCCCCATGCTCACATCTTCTCCCTGTAACAACACATTCAACACTTCACTTTACATGTGTGATTATCTCGCCAGTATTTGTCCCGAGTTGTTTAGTGCTCGCTACTCCACCTGGTAGGCCTTTAGTTTCTCTGCATTACTGGCGAGCCACTGGACCAGGTCATGTGAGACCACATAGCCCGAGCCGCAGGCAAACGCTGGGTAGGCTGGACTAGCGTACTCCAGCTCCTGCCACTTCCCAATGCGATCCACTGCCCAGCTCTGCCTGAAACTGGGTCAGGATGGTCTGTGTTAGCCCGGCAGATACATTATCATCACATCTCTCTTTTGCACAGCCCTTCAAGATTTTGGGTACATAAAGCATTCATGATTCTTTCATCTGAAGTTCAGCTGAGAGCTGCTCAGAAGCTGAGCTGCAAACAGGACTGCGCAATACACTGTCAACTGACACCACACTGACATCTGACACCAAATTGTACTTACTTTCCCCACCAGAAATTGCTGCGCCTTAGACCCTTGTGGTCAATCTTCATTAATACTGAGTCCACATCGATGTAACAATCATCATCCGTCTTCAGGAGCAGATTAAAGTCAGCGTTTTCTACAGACCTGCCAGGGAGGGAATTTGCAACATTAATTAAAGCCCCCCCATCTGATTTTTTTTTTTTTTTTTTTGCAATATCCCACAGTGGATTTACTTTAAAATACCACTGGGAGTGAAGGCCAAGAGGTCTTGCAAAGAAATAATACACTTGCCAAGTTAAAACTTTAGACCACTCTGTATATTTTGCAACGTGATGACTCACAACTGTACTTTTTCCCTGACTGAGTGATTGCAATCCTGATTCTAACAGCGAGACATTTTGAGACGGCGGCACACTTTCATTTCAGGTTACTGATTTCCTCAGAGGGCCCAGGCAATTTGGAGACAGAGAATCGAGTCATTAGCACTTGGCATACCATTTATAGAACTGAAGCAGTTTGGAAGGCACGTTCCTGTAGGTGTCTACCACATCTACGAACACCATGTCGCCATGCCCGAGGCTCTCCTGCTGCAAGGCGGCATCCTCCTGCCTCAGCCCGGAGGCATGGTGCTCCATCCTGGCTGGTCGGCCCCGCAGGAACCTAGACAGACCGTCTCCATCTGACACGCAGGTGGGCACGAGAGAGTTGGAGTAGAAAAATGGGACAAATGGTGACAGAATTTCAGTCCAAATGGGATAATGCCAGTTTAAAATATTCTATT
This sequence comes from Scomber scombrus, assembly GCF_963691925.1. Taxonomy (NCBI): domain Eukaryota; kingdom Metazoa; phylum Chordata; class Actinopteri; order Scombriformes; family Scombridae; genus Scomber; species Scomber scombrus. Next base: position 9,477,811 of record NC_084981.1, on the reverse strand, counting down.
AATCACACATTTTCATTAATAAGTTAATATCTAGCTGGCAAACAATAGATGATAAACCTAACATTAGAGTGGATCATTAGTTCTGTTCGCAGAGATACTGAATGGTGAATTTAATTTTGTTTTCCCCAAAATGTCTATTCTGATCCATTCCCAGATCAACTCAAATGCAAACACATGGAGGGGGTAAAATCAATAATGTAACACATCAGGGTAGAGAGGGAGAAAAAAAATGTTATTTCCCATTTGGCGCGTATGCAAGAGCCCTGAGGCGAAAAAAAGGAGCTAATCTCATAACCTGCCAGAGTGAACAATGTTTTTTTCCCATTTTTACATAGGGACTCCTTTTCAGACAGTTGGCTCATGGGCCGATTTGATCGAACTGTTTTCATAAGAAGCTCAGAATTAATTCCGTTGCTTGGACCAACCGTAAATAGTAAATGTGAACCCTCCAGCCAAACCGGGGAATCCAAGAGCACTTCTATGAGGCAAAATGCCCTCTGCGATCTGTAATTTTTAAAAAAACAAACATTTTTTGACTTTTTAAACTTTTACTGCTCATTAAAACTTGTTAAAGAATATTTGACACCATCTGTTAAGTCCTACAGTGGAGATCTTGAGGACGCCTCCTCCGTCATTGAGCTGCACAGAGGAGGAGTTGACTGTGGTCAGTCCAGCTGAATCCAAACTCTCCCACACCAGCGTCCCCTCAAAACCCTGAATGAAAGAAACAATTACTGTAGTCCTCTCTGCATGAGTAGCATGGTGTTCTGTCCAACACTATTTAAACAGCTTCCATTGAGGACACTGGCATCATGTTCTCTGTATTATTTACAGGCATCTCTGGGTTTTAGTGTCTTTCAAACTGAATTTACAATTTAATTTACTGTTGGGAAATAAAACTAACACTTTATTACAGAATAGAATAATCTACCAATTATGACAATTAGTTATGTTGAGTTGATTATGATCTTTAGACTAATTGTCTTTGACAGAATTTCTCCATCTGAGTGAATCTTGCACAAAATACAAGTGAACAGCTGACTATGAAAAAAGCCAAATAATTTTACATTTTAGAGACTTTAATTTCTTTGGAGTTTTGGTGGACTCTGACTCATGACTACAGCCCTGAGTTCATGTGATAAACTGACCTTAGGCAAGATGAACTGCTCCACTGGTTTATACCACATCCCCTTCACCAGAGTCCCTGTGCTGATAGCACTGAAGCGAGCAGTAACCACTGCCTCCTGCAAAAATCAAAAATGTTTACCCATAAAATATTCATGAATTTCTTTCCTTTAACTCTGAACTATTTAACCTTCGACTACACTGAATACTTCATGACACTGTTATCGTTACGCTAGTATTCCAAGAAACCAGTTTCAGTTTATATCTATAACTGAGGCGGTAAACAGTCCCAGTCCTCCACCTGCCTCGACGATGTGTATCTACAAGACTCCACAGAGAAGCAGCATATGGTATACATTGTACTTATAGATCAAAGCTTTGTTACCTCCTGATCCAGCTGCAGAAGCTTCACGGTCACGTTGCTCTGAAGCTCAGGCCGGCTCCCGCTGGGAAACACTCCTAGCCTGGTGATCACCACTGGGTGGAGGACCTTGAAATCCAGGGCGATGGCTGACACGTCGGAGGGGACGAGTACCGAGTGGTCAGACACCGTCACAATTTCCATCTCTGCATCCTGCCCTGCCACTGGGAAAAAGGGACGGCAAGCACATGTGAAATTTATTACAATCCCAACATGCTGACCGTCGCTTTCCAGTGATGAAGACAGGGTGATTTCAGGGAGAGGGAGAGCTCACAGAGTTGAAGGCAAAGCTACACCATCAGCACTTTGAGGAGCTGGTTCTTCTGGAGCTTCTGCCCGTGAGTGTGGTTTCTTAATTACAAAAGAGCAGTTTATTACCCAGGAGATCAATGAAGAGATCAAGGCTGTTAAAGGGAAGCAGTCTTTTTACTTTATATGCATTCTACACAAGTTCTGCGGCTTGCTCCAAAATAAAGACAATTAGAGGTGAAGAATCACAAAGAGAACGAACAAGTTTATCAAACCAAATGTTTCTCACATTCAGCAGAATGGAGCTGCAGGATTTTATTGGTGTGTAGGATATATTTAGTATCCTACGCTGACTAAACATAAATGCTTAGTTTGTGCACACTGGTCCAAACAAATAACAGCATTGATTCTCTTGGCACTGACCAGCACAGGATTGCCAACTTATTCAAGAGAAAAATTAATAAAACTTGGCATGAATCATAAATAATTAACAGTTAATTTACTGTTACTTAGTATTTATTGGTAATTGGTGGCTAGCAGCATGGTGCTAGTGACGGGTCTGTTGTTCTGTCAGTTGGTCCACTACTTTGGTCCAGACAAAGCAGCAACAACCACAGCTGTAAATTAAAGCCAACGTGGAGGTCACTTAAAGTGCAATACCACTGACGGTCACTATGTGTTGGCTCCAAAAGACTTCCAATGAAAAAGCCACAACTTCTCTCATGAAATGCTGAGTCAATAAATCTTTTCAACAATTTATTACAGTCTCAATCTGTAAATTCAGTCCCTCCAAGTGTTTTGGTGGTCATTTGGGAAATGATTGCTCCATTAATGGGCTGGCTGTTAGTTTACAGCCGTGATTGACAGTTGGCTCAACTGCTGTTCTACCCGGCATCAGGACTCACACAGAATCAGACTATTATCACAATATTTTGATAAGTTTAATGTTACTTGATAACAATACCTGCCGCGTTAGTTACTTATATTGGATGGACTACTACTCGATAGATTGCCATGAAATTTTTGTACGGCCAATCACGGTCCTAAGAGGATAAAGTCTACTGATTTTGGTGATCTTCTAACTTTTCCTCTAGTGCCACCATGGGGTTCACATTTGTAGTTCAGAGTGAATTTGTAGTTCAGAGTTCCTGACTACTACTGGATGGATTGCAACTATTGGACTCAAACTTTTTACTTACAGTAAGTACATGTTGATGGAATATCACAACATTAAGTACAAGCATTCATGGTTTCCAGAAGACATATTCTCATAACTTGATGCAAAGACCCAGATGGAGTGTGTACGAGACTGCTTAAGTACTGCACAGCCCGACTGTGTAAGCCTCTCCTGAGGATCTTTAACCTGAGCCCTATACATGCTCAACTGGGCCCACCCCATATTGGATGAGCTAGGTGGTTATGTTAGGATTATGTTCTTTGATTTGTCAAGTATATTTAACACCATCCAACCCCCCATACTTAGAGACAAGTTTGAAGGGATGGGGGTGGATCCCTCCTTTGCTTCCTTGATCAAAGATTACCTGACAGGACGAGCACAGTTCATCAGGCTGGGGAACTGTCTCTGGGATGGCGGTGAGCACCACTGACACTCTACAGGGAACTATTTATATTGGACACAGTGGACTTGAAGTAACCTTCAGCAACTTGGGCAATAAGAACTGCCTCCTACTGAACACCCCCTAGACCAAGGAGATGATGGTGGATTTACACAGGTCTAGGTTCGCTCAGTCAACATTAAAAGGAGTGGACACTGAGATTGTGTCGACTTATAAATACTTAGGTGTGCATCTAGACAACAAGATGGGCTGGTCTTTGAACAAAAATGCCCTATACCAAAAGGGGCAGAAACTTCTCTCTTTCCTAAGAGGGTTTAGTTCCTTTGATGCCTGCAGTAAAATGCTGCATGTTTTATCAGTCGGTGGTGGCAAGCGACCTCTTTTATGCTGCGGTCTGCTGGGAGGCAGCGTGACAGACAAGGACACTAGGCGTTTGGACAAGCCAGTGAAAAAGGCTGGCTCAGCGCTTGGCAGGAGGTTGGACTCACTGGGGACTGTGGTGAAAGATGCACACAGAGTAAGGTGCAGGCCATCCTGGACTATGTCAGTCATCTCCTCCACAACACCCTGGAAGGCCAGACAAGCATCTGTGGGGAACAGCTCATCTCACTGCACTGCAGGAGATCCTTTGTCCCCACATCCATCAGGCTTTAAAAAACCCTCAGCCTATGGCAAGGGCTGATGACCTAGGTTTAAATTATGAGACAGTCCAGTATCCATAATAAACGTGTACATGTGCACGAAACCCAAAAATGACATGCAACCCACTGAAAATATCAGATTTATAAAACAATGCATACGCACGAATGCAAGCATGTTTCCCTTTATAAATCACAGTCCACCTGGAAATGTGTGCTTGTGGATCAGCCTCAGATCCCACCCTAATCGCCCACATTCAACTATAAATGATCAATGCAAAAGCCTTCACGAATATTGATGCACATGTTCCTATCGCCGGACTAATCAATGTCTCTCTTTCTCTCGAGACACCTGACCAATCAGTGTATCAGGCCCTCTTGCTTGTCACTTGTGCTTGGACAGGTGCAGAGGAATGTCGGCAACAGTCGTGAACAGACTTATGGTGTTTTATTTCCCTTTTTTCTGACATCTTGACATTATGTGTGTAACCCAAAAAAACAAACATCTTCCAGTGAATCATAAAGTCAGACATCTCTGGTTAAGTGGACACCCTGCAGCGGGCCAGTTCCCAGTTTTGAGTCATTTTTACACTCATGCACTATGCCACAATAAACACTTTGTTCATTTATATACTCCAAAATCCAGCATACACTCTCTCTCTCTCTAATTTACACCGCATGAGTGTAAATTAATTTATACAGTATGAGTGCAGGTGGTGAAGATGTGCTGGTGAGGTGACTGCAGAAGGTTAAGTGTGTGTGGCAGCCACCGCAGTGTTTCCAGCGCGCTCGGTGCACCTTGACAGCACCGTCGTGATTACAACGATTTGACACACAAAAACTAGATGAAAAATTAAAATATGCACAATATTACAAATCATTTGGCACTCTGTTCTGCAATTCTTTAAAGTTATTTGATGTCATCTTGGTTTTATACAACCGATGATGATAAGGAACCAGTATATTCACGCTTAATATTGCAGAAAGACAAGCCAGACCTTTTTCCTGAATCTTGCCACCTGCCACATCATGACATCATTCACTTCAGCAGCTGCTGAGCTGCTTCACAACTGACCCTCTCCTCTGATGAAATAATGAGCAGAGTTTGATTTGAGATTTGGGTTGGATTATATCTTTTAAAACGGAAATGGTACTTATGGAATAGTTATGGCTCATGGCGCAAGCAAAAATAACAATGCTGGTTTTAATGTTTATGATAAAGTGGATCTATAATTAATGTTTGATAAGTGAAATTAAAAGTGTGAGAGGCATCATTATAAAATCTGGCTTCAATTCAATTATCTCTCTCTCTCTCTCTCTTTCCTCTCTACCACCCTGAGCAATAATACCTCAAGGACTATGTGGTACTTTTTATTGGTACGTTTTATTCATTTATTTATCTATATGATTCTTTGCTTTCTAGGAATTTTATTTTTAACCCTGTGCATGTTGCTTTTCATCTATCTAGACTTTTCCTCCAGCACCATCATGACGTTGTCTTTTTAGGCCTTTATTGAAATATTACAACAACTACTGAACGGATTATTGCATACATTCACGGTCGCCACAAGCTGTATCGTGAATTGGTTGGTCAATAAAAAGGCAGTAAATGGAGAAAAATGCCATTCACATTTTCACAGAGCTTAAAAAGCAATTAAAACAAGAAATGATTTGTTTTGTATGACCAACAGTATGAAGCCCAAAGATATTCCATTTACTACATCGATCAATTAAACACTGTAAATCCATCAAGTCTTTATTTCCCCCCCTCTGAGTCTTAAACTCTTTGAATGTCATTAAGGTTTTGACTTTCTCACCAGCATGAAGCTCACGCACCTCGCATTGGGACCAGAATGACTAAATCAAAGTCAGTAGTCACAGACACTGTTTAGCATTCACCTTATTGTGTAGTCCTGAGCAAAAAAATCCCTGTGATGAATGCAGCGCGGACAAACATATTTCAACAACAATTAATTGTCCGTTTAACGACCTGAATCCTGAGTCAGGTACCCAACTGTGTTTAAAAGCAGCCATTGTCTCCTCCTCTCTCAATCAGGGCGAGCATCCCGCACCAGAGCTGCCTCCTATCTCCCATTCTGAAGCCTATCACGTCAACACTTACAACCATTAACATGCTGGAGTGCGGAGAATGGGCTGGAAAAATAAAACATTGTCATGACCCCAAAGGTCACTGTCTGAAAAAGGCTATTCTGATGAGCCGTAATTATGTTTTCATGAAGGCAGCAAACACTGAATCGAGCGGCAAAATGTAGCGGAGCTGCTGAATTGGACTGGCTCTGTGGAGGTGAGAGAAATAACAATTACTGAACACTTTCAAGCTGACAGTAAGCCTCTTCAATTATTTCACATACAGTGTGTCAGTGCTTCATATAGCTTTACTTTTCAAGCGTTAGTACGCATCCCTCGTTAAGGATGCAGCAGCTGCATTGACTGTGAGAGACTTCTGCTTTGGCCTTGGTTATGGAAAGGAAGAGAGCTGTGTCCTTGAGCAGTGGATGAACACGAATAAAAGGTGTTTTACTTTTTTTCCCCCTGAACATTCATTCTTCTCATTCTTTCAACTTCTCTCCTGTTTTTCTGCCTCAGCTCCACTACTGACAATTGTGCGTGCAAGCAACAGATCGTACCCAGAGCATCTCTGCGTATTGAATCCGCAGATGTCCACTCATTAGTGAATGTGTGTGTGAGTGGGTTTTTTTTCTTTTTTACCTGGCTCGGTGACGTTCAAGAGAGAGCAGGAGTACGGATCCTCTCTGTCCTCCTCTGGAATGGGACACCCATGTTCGCCGATGATAAACTTCACCCCCACTCTGAAAAAAAGCACAATCACTATTGCATTCATCTTTTGTTGTGCAATATTAGGCTACAAAATGTGTTTTTTTTCCTCCTAAAGCTTGTCCATCTATCCACCCTCCGTTACCATGGTTACTGAGGGTTGCTTAAAGGCCATCACACCATATCTGTGCTCAGATCGCTGAATGAGAAGGAAATGGGTAAAAAAGGAAGAATGAAAGCGAGAACAATATTGGCCGCTGGTCAGATAAAGATAAAAGGTTTGATGGAGCAGTCAGTTATTCACTGCCAGCTGAAGGCTTTTTTAGCCCACTATATTAATCTGATGAGGAGGGGGGAAAAAAAACATACAAAAGAAAGAAAAGTAAGTGGTGAAGTTGGTGCCCCACCCTACAGACCTGTGCTGGAAGTGGGGGTGATCTCGGAGGTAGCCCAGCCAGGTCTCCCTTATCGCTTGTCGCAGCTCATAATGGTGTCTCGCTGACAGCACTCCCACCAGAACTTCATAGAAAGGTAACACTTCATCTGCATCGGGCACAGAAACCACTGTCACTGCCTCATCATTTCCACAAAAAAACAGCCCTGTGATGAGGCATTAAATATGAGGATGGTGTAAAACATGACCTACAGCTGGTGACAAAGATAAGGCAACAACCAGAGATAAAATACACAAAAAAAATCACACTTTGAGGTGAGCATGATTTATTATTTCCATTCCTGATCCTGACAGCAGTTTCCTCTTATATCTAGTTTTCACTGACTTACTGTGATGCATCCTATAATGCATCCACATGAAAATTACTGTCTTCATGCATCAAAGGTGGTTAAATGATATTCCTCTGATTAAAAAAGTGACCAGACTAGATTAGTCGGGGTTATCCTCCAGTATACTCCTGATCATCAGTGATAATCCATGTGAGACACAGCACAGTAGTTTCTCTATAACAAGGCAACGTGAGACTATCCCAGCAACGCCCAACACTACTGAACAGTTACATGATTTCACACTCAAACACACATGTGAACAAACACTATCCTGAACGGACACACGTTCAAACCAGCAAGCGTCAACTACCTGTTCAAGACACAAACTATCAGCCACAACAAACACCGGGACGGAGTGAACGGAAGACAAAAAGTTGCGAGGCTTGAGGAGGTTCAGGCTATAAAAAAATGTTTCTAAAAAAGTACCGGAGTGTGTGTTGTTGTCCAGCGGGGTGGAGGAGGGTCGTTGTGCCAACCACAAGTGCACCAGGACGGCGACAGCACAGGGCAGCAGAATGAGCGCTAGCCTCCGCATGGACGGAGCCCTTCATTCAGCCGGAGCAGCCTTCAGCTTTAGCGGCGTGGAGCCTCTTCCTGAGCCGCTCGGCACTGCACGGTGTGAGCTGCTCCGTGTGTGCGCTTCATTTCAGCTCCGCAGCTCTCCGCCGGGCTCTCACCACCACTGCCTCATGTCTGCCTCCGCTGCTTGCAGAGCTGCACCAATGGGAGACGAGGAGCCCTCCCGCGGTGCACTCTGGGACATGGAGTTCAACACGCTATAGCCAATCAAATACAGTAAAAGCCTGAAAATAGATATGGTTTTATTGTAATATGGTAGGTATACAAAATATAAGTAGGTAAAAATAATGGGAAATACTAATTTAAGTCACATATTATATTATCATTGTAGAGCTATTGGTATTAAAGGAATTATTTAAATAGCCTATCCCTTCCATACTATTTGTTTGACATATAAAAATGCTACTGCTATAAAATATATAAATAAATAAAAACATAATCATTTGTGTCTGATGTGGTCATTCAATTTAAAAACTTCTATTATTTGGTTAGAAATTCTTAAAATGACATCTACTCCTTCTCCCTTGTTAAAAATCCAGAACATATGAATATGTAAATATATTCTGAATCAAAAGTTAAAGTGCTGAAGATAAGATGTCTTCTTCTTTAATGTAAAGTCCATTATCAATGTATGTGCAGTGGGGGCTTTAGGTTTTCACATAACATGTGTGTAACATGGATACTGGACTAGGACTAGCTTCTAAACTAGTTGATGTGATGTCACAAATCCTGCTCGAAGGATACAAGCCTTAAACTCAGATTTTTGCTTAAACAGAGAAACTTTCCACTTTCAGTAGCTGAATATGTGAAATCATAGTGTCAAAGTGATATAACAAAGAGCACAACACATTTTTGTGTGGATGGGGACAACGATGTAAAAAAGTCTGGTATTTAAAATCATTTCTGAGAGTATCCATTTATTTTACCCCTTCCTACTATAATTTTGAATAACCCAGCATGCATTGTAGTGCTTAAAATGTCTTCATTAATAAATAGGGCACCATGCAGTTTCATTTCCCACTAAAACCACATTAAACAGAATAGTATAGTAAGCAGAGTAAACAGTTTATCATGTGCCCTTGGAGATAAATTGAAACGCTAAAACACTGATAAGAACTACAAACAGCATTGCTGACGTGGACTGTATCATGTTTATCACATAAAGTCAGTTTTGCTGCCTTTTTTGCCTCAGCCTTCATTATAAATTACTACTAAAGCGATAAAAAACCTTCTACACAAAGTAGAAAATGAACAGGAGTCATTTTATTGTCCTAAAACCCAGGTGACATGTTATAGCTTTAAGATTCCAACATAACTTTATTAAATCTGCAACTGTGTGCTGCATATAAATCATTTAAATGGAATCTATTGTGAATGGAGAGGGATGTTTGAGGAGGATTTCTTCTGACTTCGAGCACCAGCGGTTCTCCTGCCGAGAGGCGAGTGGGCCGTGCAACCATAAGCGACTGTTTCCATGCTTGTAAACATTTCATTTGCATTGATTTTAATGGAGTTTCAGAGATACATGAATGTCATTTTGAAGACCTTGCCACCCCTTACAGGGAAAATACCATAATGGGAAAGACAGGCATGCAATGTTCTCTAATTCAATGTTATAAGTCGAAATCATTGAGGAACAGCTGCAAAACAGCATGCTGTGACTGCAGATAAATAATCTTATCAGAATTTATGACTATTCTCGTGAATTTTGTGCACACTTTTGGTGCTCGCTGCTCAATTTGGAAAATCGTTCTAGCACAGATTCCTGGTATTAGATAACCTACTGCCCCAGGGATAATTACTTTCCTGTGCATTATATAATTCTTTTTGGAGTCATATTCATATACTCATTACAATGATTTAGTTCTCTCTCTGCAACATTATTCATTTGAAAGGAAAAGGCTATTCATAGCATGTTCAGGGTTTCGTGCAACACATCTCTGCTGCTGATACCTAGCCTCGCCTATCCTACTGTGTTGTTTATGTTTTACACTCTGACAAAGCTTATTTATATGTTGAAACCTACTTATGCTCTGCTGACACTACTTTCTCTGAATCTATATAGATTTCTTTTTATCCTATTTGGTCTCAGTTGAGAACTGCGAGTGCCTACTACACAATACTAAGAGCAGTTTCTTTAAATTTCTAATTTTAGTTTGTGGTATCTAAAACTCATATCTTTCTCTGTAGTACCTGGACATTTTCTTCAGTTAAAAGCTTTTTCCCTTATCCGACTGGAGGGGTCTAAGAACAGAGGATGCTGCAAAGCCCTTTGGGACAAATATGTAATTTTGAGCTCTATAATTAAATTGACTTACTTGGAATGAATGTACATAACAATCCACATTAAAGCTGTGCTGAGGATTAAATTAATTACATCATTTTCCTTTGGGGTTGGAATGGAAAAATCAATAGGTGATTCTTGCATTTGCCTTATTGATGCCATTAAGTGTCCATTTGGTACAATCACATTTCATAACTTTATAACTTATGTTGAATATTATAGCAACCCATCAAGTTGATTACTTTGTATACTCAAACTTATTTGGCCAAAAAACCTCTGATCTATGATCATTAAACCTTAAAGTACAATGTAATAGAGTCTGAAAGGCATTTTAAAATAAACCAATATCAGCCAAAATTGAAGAAAGTGGTCTTTTCAGTCTACTCTAATACATGCACACACATGAAATATCTGCAACACACAATTTCAATATTGACATCAGCAACCTAAATTATCATTGAGGTCACTCTTCATTCAACCTGCAGAGCTGGCTTTTTTGCAATGACTATAGTGTAGAAGGCAAACTGGCTGCAGCTGAATTGAATCACAACACATGAACGGTGCATCCAGATGGCCTGTGGTTCAGTTCAGCCACAGGAGGTCTCCACCACACGCCAGAATATCACGCTCCTCTCCGATTTGCAGTGGCCTTTTTATGATACCAGTGTGATCACACAGACTGTATCTCAAAATGTCAGTGCGAGACAGGAGGCAGAAATATTGAAGACACAGCACATTTGGGTTGCCGTTTTCCTTTAATTCATTTTATCCATCAAAAGGATTTACAAAGCCTGCTAATTAAATGCTATTTTTTTCTCCAAAACGATTATACCATTCATGAATACAGCTGCACATATCCGTACTCCAATGAGATTATCATGTGCAGAGTAGCACCCAGAAAGTCAATGAAGAGGCAATATTTCATATCATAATAGTTCTCTCTTATAGATAGAAATAAATCCATGCAATATTCATCTCTAGCCGTTATATTTCTTGTTTCAGATTTGGCACCATCCTTCAGATGAGGTCAGTGAGAGCGCCCTGAGGTTAATCTCAGGTTTTCAGAAAGGAAATAAAGACAATTTATCATCCTGAAAACAGTTTGAAAAGATTCCAATAGTTTGTGTTGGTGACAGTCCAGTGTCAGAGTTTAATTCCTAATGCGATGGCTATTCAAGTACCAAGAGGAAATTACTTTTTAATTTTACAGAAATTACGATGCAAAAAGCCTGAACCACCGAAGGGATCATAATATGTAAACCGACCCTTATCATTATTTTTAAAAAATATTCAGATAGTATCAATAGTTGCATGATTTATAAATGTTTTTTCTCCTAAGTATCATACAAGCTTAGTAGCACTACACGTCATGTAGCTGTCAGTGCTGTGCAACAAATATTCAATTATACTACTGATAATAACAATATTAATAACGATCATAACAATTCATCGTAAAAATTAGCAAATGCTATTTAACTACCATGTAAGGGAAATGTTTCGACAGTGTGCTTTTCTTCCAAATCAAACAAAAAGAAAAAGTCTGTGGGACTACTGTGTGAAGATTACACCGCTCGCACAGAAACTGGCACTGAAACATACTGTACACTCTAAAAGACCGACGGCCCCTCGGAAACAGAGGAGGCCGTCAAAAAGGAGCAGAGAAACATGCAGGCCTCTGGTTTGGCATTAATGTCAAAGGCCTTGCCATTCACTCTAGGACAGGCAAAAAGAATCAGGCCCAGGAAACATGCCCAGAAAACAAATGAGACTGTTAAGGAAATAAGAGGAGAATATATCCTGCAACTTGTAAAAATATTCCAGTTGGGGTGCTGCAGGATTAAGTGAAAGTGTCTCTGATCTGAAGTGTATATGCACAGTAAATCAAACAGAAGAGCAAAGGTAGAATGCATTAGAGTGGGCTTGGAAAGGAGACGGCAGATTCATAAATAATTTTTTGACTTAAGGGTTGTTTGCACAGTGATAACCCTGAAGAACTCATCTCGCTGTTGAAACATTAGCTCTGCACCCTTCAATAAATAGACTATTTATTTATTTGCAACAGAACTGATTTGCGGCCGTCTCATTCTTATTACGAGTGTGGATTGCACACCCTGAAATAATTTACTATGTGAGATAAGGTTGCCTTTTCCGGCTGTAATCTGAATCTGACTGTTCACGCTACTGAAATGAGCGGGTTAATTGTGGGTGACTGTGGATGCAAATTGAAATTGAAGCCACTAGTAAGGGAAGTATCACATTTTAGTGGTGCTTTCAGTGAGTGTTGCTACAAATAGTCCAACCTGCACACTGAAAGCATTAGAAAACTAACTGAAATGATGTTCAAGCTAATACAAAGATTAATGTTTTCTATTCAGATAAAGGGAAAGGGGAATAAATGTTTAAAAAACTTGAAGACACTGGGCAAATTTCTGTTTCCTGAGGCATTTTAAGATCTAGCACGATAAAAGAAAAAAAAAAAAAAAAAAACATCTCTCATCTCATTAAGCACTGAGCAAGGCTGTTCTCTAATAACAAAGCAATAACAAACCTATTTAACAAGACATGATACGCTCACTGGACTGCCAGTTTGGTAGCTGACTCCCCCATAACCTTCAGCCACCGGGACAGAGCTGACCAACAACAGAGTGTCCACCTGGCAAAACTCAACTCAACGCCTACAGCCAGTAGCTTCAGGTGTGGTGAAGACAGAAGAAGTCAGGCAACGCCATGCCTGCACCTTAACAGCTCTACCAGCAGGTCATCAGAGGATGGTGCAGAAGAACTTCTTCTCCCGGAAAGGGTTCTCGGAGGCGGGGACGGGCACGATGAGAGGGTCCTCACGTATGTGAGCGTCGCAGTACGCCATCAGGTCTGCAGCTGCTTTGGATACCTGAAATGTTGAGACAAGGGAGAAGGGACACACATACAGTAGGTGATCAGACTTTTATTGACTATTACAAAATAACAAGAGGTTAACATGTATGTCTAACAGAGATGCCACATTTGCCTAAAGTGTATTTTTTAGACTTACAATGGCAAAGCTGCATCCATCCATTTATAATGTGCCTTAAAAATACTACATCTACATGTAAAAGAAATGTATCCAATTGCAGCACATTGAAATGGAAATGAATAATCATGGTCTCTACCCTTTACTGAGAGGGTGTTTTAATGAAAGACAAAATTAGATTTGGAGAAAATGTTCCTTAAGATAGAGGCAGCATGGATTTGCAAACTGGTTGCTTTAAGCCCACGAGGGTTTAAGCCAATGTAACCTTTAAAATAAGAAATAATATAACCTTCTTTTTACAAATGAATAGTTGAATTTATAAGCACTAAAACCCATCCTTGCTCAGTCCAATACGCTCAGGAGATAAACTGCTACAGCCTTACTTGGTCTCATATGAGCAGTGGCTAATGTTTGCAAACTTGAGATATTTTGCTGTGTAAGTCTTCACCGACTTTATGACTCTTCTTTAATTGTGCTACAGTTGTTTTAGCATTACATTATACCCTCATTGCCACTTGAGTCCAGCAAAGCTTTAAAGCTTCACTTTAAAGCCTTTTTATGTAGAGTCCACTGGATTTTATATGCTCTGAAAAATGTACACAATATGAGTTAAATTTAATAGAGGGTGTAAAAGCCAACTGTAAATTGACTAAAAATGGAAGATATTTGAATAGAATAGAATTTGTGATGTGTTTAAGTAAATATTGAATTAATGAGTAAATATTATATATTGTTAAAAAATAATCTAACAAGATGATAGGGGTTTTGTTTTATATACTTGGTGATGATTATGCATCAATAAGTCACATGAATAATTGACTGACTGTAAGAAAAACCACAAACAACTTCAGAAGCCGCCCTGATGAAAGCAAAATAGGCTGAAAGTCTTAGTGAATAATCAATGATGTAATGAAGTTTAAATTTGATGGTCTGCAGCTAACTGTGTGCTCTGCTCTCAAAGTTGCAAAATGTTTGTGGGAGTTAAACAAGCACCAGATGAGACTTGTCCACAACCAGAGTATGTTTTTATTGTGTATTGTTTGTGCTTGTCAGTGCCTGTGGCGACTGCACTGATGCCTGTTACTTCTGCCTCAGGCAAGAGAAATAGATGGCTCATGGAGATGAGTGACGGGTGTTGAGGCGGGACTTTGACCAGCTGAAGGAAATGAAGGTGGGAGTAACAACACATTTACTGCCTCAAGGTGAAAAGTTGCATATCCTCGCCTTCAAAGTCAAATGGTGACTATAAATTTGACAAGAGTGCTGAGACTGTATTGGAGGTGAATGTAGGTTTCCACTTGGGGGCCTGAGTGGGAGGTTACGGCAAGGGAGGTCGCAAATGGAGAGCAGAGGAGCAGCTGCATCCGTGGGACGGCGAGGGCTCGGGGATCTGCATGGAGGACAGAGCCATCTGATCTCCTGCCTGCCACTTCACCTCACCTACTGCTGCCCTCACAAGAGAGTACAACTCACAAAGTATGTCATGCTGGATATCTGTATCAGTCTTTAACATGATGAATACGTTTACTGTCTCACAGCATATAATGATAACATGTCTAAACGACTGTTGAGTCACAACGAATGCTGAGATGTCTAGATTTTAGAAAGGAACAAACAAGTCACTTTTTAACCAACTTTCAATGTCAAAATATGCAGTAATTTAACTAATTAAAACGAAAATATGTTTACTTACTAACTCCAACTTTAAAAGTCAACTCAGTGATTTTCAACCTAGGAGGTCCCCAGACAAAAATTTGGTGTCACAAGATGATTAAACAACACATCCTCATAATGAGACAATCACATAGGTCAATTGTTCCTGTGCTCCAGAACGACCCACAGGAGCGTTTTATAATATACTGCCTCTATCAGTAGTAATCATAGAAAATAATGTTTATGGTGACAGTGCTGTGGTTAAAGTCTGGTTGGAATGGAGATGGAAATTTGTCACCCTATAATGACATCATCTTAACTGCAGCACTTCCCTGTGTCATAATAACTAAGACGGTTAGATGGTCTAAACGTAACTGTGTTGTTTCTTTAGCCACCTGAATTTTTGACCTATACTGTTGCTTTTCTTGTGAGGAAGGGCTGTGACTAAAAGTAAAGAGATAGAATTTCTGTTACACTGTTGATTTTTTTTCTGCCTTTTCTCAAATTTTTAGATTTATTCCCGTGAAATACTGGATGCTTTCACCTTTTTGGAGCCTCTAAAAACCCTTCGAATGAAAGAATCTGAGAAAGAGAAATCACTTGTGTTGAACTTTTCATAGTTCTCGTCCACACTGAGGCTGTAACCTGTGATGAGGGGTCACAAAGAGACAGTTTAATTTCACGGGGTCACAAGCCTCAAGCTACCTCATGCTGTACCAGTAAATGTTAAAAAACAAATACCAGCACACACTTTCGACTCATCACTTTCGTCTTATACTTCCCTGGCTCTCTTCTTCCGATATCTCAATGCTTCAAATTTGGAATAATCCTTTCCCAACACCAGTTTAAACAGTAAATACTGTCCTATGCTGTTTCACTTGGGCTTTTAAATACATGTTTTTCATCCTGTTCCCTCTTTTGGAAACACCAAAGTGGAACTTCAAAACCAAAGAGCGACCAGCAGTGCCACACATTTAATTCCCAAAGCATGAAAATGACAAAGCTGTATTATCCCGCACAGCAGGCCTGGATTAGCACAGTATGGCGAGCAAGGGTGGCCACACTTGAAGTGCCCCCCCTCCCACTTTACACATTCAAAGTGAACTTATGAGTATAAAGACCATGAACTTATTGCTAAAGCACAGGCTAAACACACAACAAAAACACCTAACGTTATGGTTACACATGCAAACTAGTTCTTACACTGATGGTCCAATCTGAATGCAACTCACATCCCAATGCAAGTATCATTATTTTCATCATAAATGGCCCTCATGAGGACTACATGCAAAACCATTACAGAGTATATCTAAATAAATCATTACACATATATATTGAATCAGGCGAGCCCATAATGTGTCTCACAAGCAGCCATTTCAACAACTGAATGATCACAGAGCGCCAGTTGAGGTGATGGGAAGGTTTAAGGAACAGCACATAGAGGCAATGTATTAGTGTGTAGGCTATTAGAAATGATGGTGGTCTTGTTATTCTGTTGCTTTCAGAAAAAGAAATTAAAAGGAGTGAAAACAGATTTAGGCCTACATTTTTCATTTTTTTCATATTGATGCCCCCGAGCACAGCAAATGGGGCACTCACCCGATGTGATATATGGATAATCTAACCTGGCTGCATGGTTACCTCTCTGCATGATCCTGTTGGCTCTCTGCTATAACTACCTACCTTCATCTAGGTCTTGCATCTTTATTATTTATGTAAGCTCCACACCACCTGCGCTGTAGGTCTGTTGTTCCAATTCCTCAGTTGCTGAGAAAGTCAATAAATGACTGAAATACACTTCTCACTCATATTTCAGAAAACACAGGTGACATTTCCTCTGCTCGCTTTAACAAGAGCTAACTTCCAAAAACACTTCTCAGCACTGTAAGAACTCCGAGCACTGCTGGAAAATCAATAAGAAAAGAAATGTCAAATTAACAGCGGGTGTTATTACATGCACACCACTGATATGAATATTTGGGATACTATGATGACTCAGGTAAACACCTATTCTGAATTCATTAATTCAGAAGAGATAACATGCCTTACATGGCTGATTATTTTAGCTGCATATTTGTATTTATTCAACACTTTCTCTCTCTAAATGACCTAATTCAGTCACACTAACCACAGTATCCAAGACTGCACAAAGCTGGAATATCAACAAAGCCTTTAACTGCAATGCAAATAAACAGCTTAATTATTCTCATAATCAAAGTAAATGCAATAATTACATTATCGTGCGACTGCAGACTGATTTTTTCTGCAGACAACGGGAGCCCCACAGGACAAAAAGTGGTATTGCACAGTCTGGCCCAGACTGGCTGTAATTACACTGCAGCCCCATGATGGAAGGAGAGTCCTTCTAATTAGCACAGATCGCATTCCTTTGGTTGATTGAGCAATTAATGAGAATGTGGTGATCCTTCAATCAGCAGCACAGAGACTGCTCTTGTCACTGATACACACTCTCCCTCGTCAGATCCCTTAATTAAATTTAAAGGATCGCCAGACATGGCCAACTGTCTGTTTTCTCCTTTTTTTCTCCTCTGTACTTTTCTCCGCTTTCATTTACAGCCACTTTATACTTCGGCGGCTCTTTGTTTGGGGCTGTTAATAAAGAATTACTTGGATCTCCCCATCTGATGTGCCAAGTGGTCATTAAAGCACAAACAGCTGCCTACCTATCAATCACCCAGCAGCAAAAGATGAGTTATAACAATACAGCTGTGAAATCATGCTGCAGCTAAAGCTTTTTTTCTCCCATCTAAGGAGTTATTTTTTCCACCTTTGAATTAGCAAAAATCTAACACAGACACCTAAAATATAATATTTATAACAGCCTAAGGTCTAATGTAGCCTTCTGTCTTAATCAGTGCAAACTTTTTCCCCCCACTTAAAGCATTCTAATATTCAAGCATTCATATATTTCTTTGAACATTATTACAGCTAATCATTTGTTGAAAACTGTGAGCACTAATACAAAGAGCATAATTATACGAGAGCCCTGCACCTCTTGTACCACATATTACGTAGAAATGTCATCATGGTGTGGTGAAAACCAACCTTTAGTAATGTAATGCTTTACTTAAACCCAAGAATTATACATTCTTTTGGTCTGACGAAACCCTTTCAAGACCCTTTGAAAAAAACTCAAGCTGAGAAATAAGCCTGTTTGTCCCCCTGAGAAAAAATAATCCAAGCTGGTTATGAACAGTTTTGTTACTGACAAGTTTAAAGTTTGGTGGTAAATGAGGTTTTCACTACAGAGCAGAGACGCGACACTTTGTAGCCAAATGAGACTGCAGAGGTCAATTATTTAGAGAGCTTAAATTTTCTTTCAGATACAGATCAGCTGTGGCAGTTCACATTAATTTATATTCATGTCTGATGTGTCCTCATCCATAAAATACAAAGGTGACACAAAATAAACAGGTCGAATCTAGTCAGACACCTTTGAACTGAACACTTCTCAGCTCATTAATGGTGTCACCTTAACATAATTTTACATGTTGTTCTGCTTAAAAAACAAACTGGAAATGCAATAATGTAAAAATACATCATTTCTGGTGCACAAAAAATGTCTTTGATACTGCTGTCCTGTTGGCACCATCATGCCTGTGCAATATCCAAATAATAACAGATGATAAAAGGTCACCTCTGTCACCTCAACATTAAAAATGACAAACATTTTAAAAATTCCTAAATGTTTCTATGCTGCATTCATGTTGCAAAAAAACATAAGCTGCAATCCATAACATAAAAACCACCTGTTTTCTGCCTGTAGAATATTCGTTAGTAGTTTAACAGTCAAATCAAATGAATGGACACTGAGCCCAGACAAGTGACACCATATATAAACACAGTGTACAGCTCCTATTTCATTAGCCAAGTACATTTTATTCATAGAGCCAAAAATCCCAAATCTGTGTCAAAGCATCATCAGGACTGTATGACAGTTAGAGTTAATACTGGATTTCCTGCAGATGTGCAATAATGGGGATGGTGGTTTTTCATGGATTATGGCTGTCAGAAATATCTCTGACTCACAATCAGAGGTGTCGTGCCCATTTAATTAGGGGGCAGGTGCACTCTAAAATATAATAAAAGATTAAATGATTTAACTAAAAGTGTTTCAATTAGCCTTTATAAAAAAGTCACTTTTCTGTATGTTTTTATTTGTAGTATCTACTACTCTCTAATTAGAGCTTCAGAAATTCCCTATTTTAAGTGACTTATGCATGAATGATTTAACTATAACCTACAAATAAATTTGTTTGGCTTGTTGTCCTTTGCTATTTTTAGTAGGTAAGTTTATTAATTTGATCAAAACAGATATGCAGCAGTGAAATGTGTCCTACAAAGCAGGCGATGGACATAAGGAGATTTTTTTACAGAGTTAAAGAAGAGTTCATTAGTGTAACGCTAAGTAAAACAGCAGCTACAGTTTGTGAGCTTTTGTTACGTGCTTAATTTTAAAAGGATGGTGAAGTCATGACCTGCCTACTCTTTCTATGACTTGATTGTACTCTTTTGTCTTTGTTGCTTGGGTCCGTCAGGTTTAGGCATGCGGAGTGCGATTGGTTAGGGTGAGAGTAAGAATATCAGGGTGAGCCAATCAGAGGCAGAGCACTGTGAAAAATCAATGTTGCTGGCTAGCTAACCAGCTAACGTTTTCACTAACATTTACTTGCTCAATATTTGCCAATAAATGCGATGTATTGTTAATACAGACAGGGGACAAATTAAAGGAAAAACCAACATAAAGGATCTTAGTAAGGTGTTTGGCCACCATATGCCGCTTGAACAGCTTCAGTGCATCTTGGCATTGATTCTATAGTCTCTGAACTCCACTGGAGTGATAAACACCATCATTCCCAAAGATATCCCCTCATTTGGTGGAGAGAGCAATCTAACACATTGGTCCAAAATCTCACAGGTGTTCAATTGGGTTAACATCTGGTGACTGTAAAGGCCATAGCATATGATTCACATCATTTGCATACTCATCAAACCGTTCAGTGACCCCTGGTGTGGTGCCCTCGTGGATGGAGGCACTGACATCTTGGAAGAGACCACTCCCATCAGGACAGAAATGTTTTATCATAGGGTAAAGATGATCACTCAGAACCTTGTATTTATTTGCAGTGACCCTTTCCTCTAACAAGGGACAAGTGGACCCAGACCATGTCACCAAAATGCTCCCCACAGCATAACAGAGGCACTAGATCCTCTCCCTGTAGGAGTCAAGCATTCAGACCTGTACCCGTTTTTCCTCTAATTTTCCCCCCGTCTGTTGGTGTCATTCAATTTTAGCTGTGGTTAGTTACTGACAAGTCTTTGGTCATAAACACAGAAGCCAAAGCAGATAATTACCGGTAACGACGTGGTTGATTGTGAACATTAACATATGCATGGTGGGAGTGTGCCACCTCAGAAAAATGGATTGCCTGACACCTCCGCTCACAGTTACAACTATCAGGCTGATGGAAAAAACAGTGAACGGTTTTCTCCCACTTGGCCACTCATAATGGCAGTGAATGAAAAGAAATGAAAGCTATGACTGTACTGTTATAGCCCTTGTCTTTACTCATACACCACAGGCTGCAGGAGCATCCCGGTCTCCTGGGGAATTGAAGACACTACCCATGTAATCCCAATATCCTTGGTCCAACTGATTTATGTAATATACAGCAATCCACAAACACAGAGATAAATCACATTATTTCACTTGTGTTGAAACAGGAAATATAGTAGATTCATCCAAAATGTTGAAAACTTCACTTTTGCCCAACAGAAGCACTCCATTAACATAGTACCAACATAAAAATGTTACAGCTACTATTATTAAGATTTGATTTGAACTCAGTTTACTGCTAGTAATAGTTTATATATATATATATATATATATATATATATATATATATATATATATATATATATATATATATATAGTATTTGTCTTATATTACATTTCTATATCCACAAGAGCTACATCGCAAACTATATTAAAATAATGTTTTGTATGCTTCAGATCCGTGGTGATCTATGAGTCACATGATGGGCTGATGGACTGTAAGGAAACCCTCACTGACCCTCACTAGCCTGCTGAAAACAAGCCGAAACTCTTGAGAATAACACATGGCGTGCAACATGTTTTCATCTCGACAGATTTGCACTAATGCTCACACCTGATGTCTACAGCTTTAATGCGTGTCCACAAAGTTAGAAATGATTCAGAAAGTCGAAACAAATTGAGGCAAATTGGGCCAGTCGTGTTCTCATAGAGCTCAGAGTTGAAGGAATGTGATTATACAAACTGGAGTAAGACTTGTCTGGGCAACAGTCAGTGGAAAAAATAATAACTGAAACGTCTTGATTGCTACAATAACTGATGATAATGAGGATGTCAAACCCAACTTTTCTAATGTAAAAAAATATGTAAATATCTCAAACAAAATGAAAACAAAACATTGAGCCAAAAAGTCAACTGTTGGGTCAAATCACAATACATCTTCTAAACCCTGATTACAAGTCTGGGATAATCACTTGTTTTTTAAGCAGAGAGGGTTTTTTCCTTGTAAGCGGCCTTTGTTGTGCTGAGTAGGGATGATGTTGTGTGGCAGGCTTCCAGCCCCGGCTTCATATAATGCTGAGCGAACAGCCTCGGGGCTGTGGGGCAATCATTCCCCGAGCACATGAGCAGCATACCGAATGAGATGATGACACGACCTCTTAAGTTGCTCAAGAAGTTGTTCGTGAAATAATGTTGAGAAGAGTTACTCCAGAAACACTTTAATGAAAAATATGGTGGTGAAACATAATGCAGTAAGAACAACGGCCTCTAGAAATGGATCTAATATTGACTGAAGGCTGTCAGAAGGTGGAACAACATAGAAATCTATTTACAGAAACAACATTGTGATATTTTAAATCAACACTGACCTCAATGAGCTCAGTCATAAAAAGCATATAGGACTCAAAAGTCAATATTTAACCAGGTACTGTTCGATAAGGACACACTCTTTATCACTACTCTTCACAATACCAGCCTGGTGGAGCTGCAAGAGGAGATGTGTATCAGGAATATAATTATTACTTAACTGAACACTGGCTAATTTAAATGATCAAATTATCTTTGAACTGGCGACCTCGAGCTCACGAGCCTTCAAAGACAAAAATCAGTTGACCCAAATTGGAAGAAAATTAATGTCAGAAGTGGTCAACGGTGATTGTAGCCAACCAGGCGATACTGGGGTTTCCCAGCTGTGCACAGTTGAGAGACACTGACAGTGTGGGGCTTTCAAGGTGAACTAAGGCTTCATGGGATGCCTGTCAGAAGATGTTTGTCCTCAACTAAGCTGAGGAGCTTTGATTTTATAGTCAGTCACAGTTGTCTGTTGGATAACTTTACTCTACAAGAATTGTAGTTTACAGAACAGAGAATCCATTGAGGACAAAAATGAGATGATGGTGATGGATTATTGCTACCATATCTGCCCCTAACCCCAACCCCAACCCCAACCCCAACCCCAAACCTAACCCTACCCCTACCCCTAGCCCTAACCCTAATCCTGTGCATGGCCTTTGTAATGCACTAAATCTCCAAAAGTGTATGGTGTACAATGTCATGACACCTGCACATGTAGCTTCTCACAGAAGAGACTGCCAAAAACCAAGAATCTTTTTAGGAAGCGAAGAAGAAGAAGAAATTCTCCCTGATGCAAAGTAAAAGAGAAAGGCTGGCAATATTCTATATTTCTCTCATTGTCAACAAATCTCATGAAAAGACCACAGCCATCAATGTGTCAGTCCGTTTCTTAATACTTGTCCCAGGCTCAATGGATCCCACTGGGCGTAACCCTTAAAAAACGGGTCACACATTTATAATTTCACTTTAAAACAAGGCTCAGTAGTTTTCCAAAACATCTGGGCATTTAACAAATGTAGTGCTGTATTGAATATTTACAGCAGCAGAACGGTATATGTGGGGGTTCACTCTAAATAAACTGTGTGTCCATCTTCAAGGGACGAGAATGGCAGTCTAGCACAGAGAAGTAAGCTACTGTATATCAGGCTAAAGCTAACCAAGAAACACTTGTTAGAAGGATCAATTCATCATTGGGCGCTGGAATAGCTCTTCTCACTCAAGATGTGATGTTTTTGGTCTTCTAGCAGCTCTGCATTGTGTCTTGAATTTGGTGATCATCCCCAACAGGAAACAGTTTCAGTGTTTTTAGCAGTTCAGTGAAATAAATCATTATTTTCCTTCGTTTTTTTTTCTCAAGTGTTAGAATAACAAGTCTTGACAGCCAAGTGTGCCTGTGTTGCCAACTGTAGAAAGCAGACATATTTTTTTGTGTTTTGTTCAGTTGGAAAATGAACAAAAATTAAATATGTGCTAGAAGCTTGAAGACTGTCAGTCATGAAAAGAAAGCTATTGTACTGCTCTGAACCTCCTGCTACAGTGTGTCTGTCCAACATCGACATGATACAGCTTATTACATGTAGGATTATTCATGTTAAGCTTTTACATTTAACCCAACTGTGACACCAGTGATAATCTTTCATCTAATAAGTCATAAGTCATTTTGTTCTAAACCAACTAACAGAGCTTGCAGTTGAGTTTTACCTTCCCGTGCACATAACTCACATCCTACACTATTCAATCATAATGAATCACACGTGGAAAAATGTGCTTACGGACACACAGGTGCACTAAAAAGCTCTCCGTACCTTTATCCTATCCATGCAGGCCTCCATCTTCAGCTGCTCCACAGCTTTCCTGGCATGGGAGATGCTGGCTGTGCTGTTGTTGGCGATACCGTCTTTCATGGTGCTCCTGTGATGCCAAACAGAGACACAAAGGGGGACACATAGAGTCAATGAACAGCACATTAAATCCAGAAAGCAGCAGCCCCCCTGGCGATGTCTATGCCCCCCTTGGAGCAGCCATTCTCTGCCACAACCTCTTTTTTCTTTTAAAAAGGACCCATTTTGTCAGAGAGAATCTGTTTTACAGCAGCCAAGCTCCATTTTAACTGAAGAAAGAGCTTAAAAGCCGGCAGCTGGACAACGCTTTGTCATCTTTCAATCAGCACTCATGCAAGATTATTCTTCCTTTTTTTATTGGTCAGGTTATTCTTCACGTTAACAGGAGTGATTGTTGAGGCAGGAAGGATTAAAGCACACAAACACACCTCCTTGGAGCTCGTGTTTTGCTTAAGGGCACTCCAGCAGACATTTTGGGGGGGTTTATATAGCTTCCTCTGAATTAGCAGTTTTACACCTGCATCTTTACCTCTTCTGCCCCAGATCCAGCAGACAGGAGGACCACCATCCTCACCTTCATCCCCTCAACTTTCTCCACACAATGTGCATCACTGCACCTGCACTGCATTTCATCTGCTCCACTGCTGCAACCAGCCTGGATGCAAATCTATCTAATGACTAAACCTTGCTCTCATTTTAGGCCCCCTTTGACCCCCCCTCACTGCTCCTGAAGTGTCCCACTTTGGCAGCCACAGCTAGAAAAGAAAAGACCCCTGAACGCAGTTGTGTTTTTACAAATCATGTGCATGAAAAATATGACTGACTGACTGAAGGTGGGGTGCAGCTGAATCAGTTCACACTCAGTGAGGGGCTTTTTTCTTATTGCATCGATTTGTTTATTTATTTCATTTTCATCGCTCCAAGCCGAATTTAACTGAACATACACTGATAATATGAGCCAGATGTTTTTGTAAAAAAGGGGGATGCAGACTGTAATTTTTTTTTTTCCAATCCCACCCTTCGTGCATGCTCTAAAGCCAATTTATGGCTTTTAATCACAGCCTCGTAGGAAGCTATCAGGCCTTTTCCATTAAAGGTTTCCCCTCGATTCGTCCACTCACACGGTTGATTTAGGGGACTGTAACAGTGTCTGTGCCGTTTTATCCTAATGTAACGACGCTAATTGTTCTGTCAAACAAGGGAGACTCCTATTTCTAAAGGGGATTAAATTGTGGACACACCGTGCGAGCTGCGGCCCTGGTTAGAGCAGAAAAACAGCAAACCACACACATCAGGAAGAAAAAATGCTATTCATGAAGGGATGATCATAATTAAATACATCTTCAGGTTTCACTTCATTGCTCGGCTATGTGCAGATTAATGTAGGCTACAGCCGCCGACCTACCTGCAATGTGCCAATGGTTTTCCAATTTGGAGAATTCCGGGTTGACTCCACCCAACACACAGGCAAAAAAAAAGGATCAGTCAAATATCAAATGATAAGAGGAAATCCCAGCCTCGTTTCGGTCTGGACTGAATCCGAGGAGGTGAATCCTGACGTTTTAATTTCGCCTCTACGGCTGGCTCAGTGTGAGTCGTGCGTATTCCGTGTAGGAAGATGAGATCCAGGCGGCGAGGTCTTGGTGAGCACCACGGCTGGACTTGGAGAGATGTTACGCATGCAGCAGGAGGGGGAAACCTCTGTATGACGATCAGATTCAGGCTGTGAGGAAGGGAGCAGTCGATCAGTGGACCAGGAGCTGCAGCAGGGCGACAGACGGCGTGTGCTTCTACTGTACAAACTGGCCCTAAACGCACCGAGGCTGCCTATTAGTCAAATTGGGATCTGCCGCTTTTCTAATTTGCTTTATTGCTGCAGAAGACACCAGAGATCCGCAGGCTTCCCCTTTTCATTTTTACATCAGCTTTGACATCACCCACCCCTCCCCCCCCCCCCCCCCCCCCCCCTTACCTACCCCCATAGTAACTGATGGGCCTCATCCATAACATGCTCTTTGGGGGAAATTGCATCCAGATTGAACATCCTATATGCACCCATCTCTCTTATCCTATTAATAATAATATGGCTCATTTTTATGGTTCTTATTGAACATAGTAATTAATGCATCACCTGTTTCATCTAGAGATTTCCTCTTGACTTTCATGCCCCTTAACGCACCTTTTCCCAACATAAAGTAAGAAATTGACACAAAGGACAAGGTGTAGTAATATTTCTTCAAATATTTATATATATTTATATATTTATAATATACTTGTAACTTGGTTTGTTCATACATACACTAACGCACATATATACAAACAAAAAGAAACATAAAACACGACCTTTCAGAACTCAGTCCATGTTGCTGAACTGCAAAACCAGCTCAGAGAGGTCAGTTAAATGAGGACAACACAATTTAAGCAACCTAAGACAATGATCTTAAATTATGCATAGCTTAAGATATCAACAGAAAAATATTATTTCCTTCATTATCTGAATGCACAAAAACATCATCTGTCATCACATTTTCCTTCCTGCTTTTTTGCCATTTTCTCAAAAACAAACAAAACAAAAACATTACCATCTCACATGTGGAGGTTCAGGAGAAAAGAAAAGTTGTGGGTCTCGTAGACGCACAAATGTAAGCATGAAAAACAGTAAACACAGTAACATCATGTCTTGACACACGGGAGTCAAGGGGGGCTGAGGAGGAGATCCACACAGTGACACAAAAGGAATGACGTGACAAAATAAGAAAATATTCCCTTTCTCATAAACAAGTCAAACACAAAGTGTGAAATGTAAGATGGCGTTTTCATCGCAGAGGGCTCACCGCAGTCACAGTCCAAAGCAGAACAACTTGTTTCACAGCCGTGTTCAAACACATTCCTGATTTTTTCCCAATTATAAACACGATTTAAAAAAAAAAAGATCTATTGCATGCAGTCTGTGTCTGATATTGCTTTCTGGATGAGATTTATTAGTGGAATTAATGTTAAGACCACAGAGTATTGGCTCCTCTTGATTTAAAATTGTAGCTGATTGGCTGGTGGGCCAATCTGAAATGTATATATAATTTAAAGAAAAGTGCCTTGACTACCATTTCACACACAATAATGGATGAAGTGAAAGTGCAGTAAGTTGAGTGGGAATGTAAAGAATAGCTGCATGGATCTGTTGGTGGGTTAAAGAAAGAGACGTTTGGTCGACTGATTCTCAGCCTGATCAGTGTAGTGTTTAAAGAAACAGGGAGGACGATCATGTGAGCTGCAGAAAAACCTAATCAGTACAGGAAGCTCTACCTGCTCCGACTCTGAGTCTCCTCAGCAGCTGGAAATGATGCCCTTCACCACACCCACCAACTACAACCTGTTTGTAATGCTGCCCAGGTGCCAAGCGTGCCTCTTAGATCAGCGAGGAAGAGGAAGCGTTCAGGAGACTACTCTCTGCTTCGTCTCAACAAATGAAAACACTTTAAGCATATAAAGCTGTTTGTTATTTGCTTTCTCAGGATTTTCAGCGAGCTCTATGAAATAGTGAAAGGGTGTAGTGCATTTTGAGAGGCGGACAGGTTTAAGACAGTAAAACATTACAGAGGCAATGCAGGTAAGATTAGCCTCTGTGGTGTTTCTAATAAATAAATGAACATCAACATTTCTGAACGCAAAAGGACGATTTCAACCAAAGCAGGCCTTCATGAATGAGTATCATGACAGTAAATGTCACATCCACATATGCAGTCAAGGTCGGCATAATTCTAGCATGCAAAAGTAGGAAAGAAAAACAGGCAACACAAGGAACAATTCAGCCAAACGTCTCCTCCCATCCCTCCACTGGGCGCAGATACAAAGTGATGCAGGGCCACGACACTAGTGTTCAGACTTGAGTGGAGCAGACAGCCCAGCAGAGCGACGTCTCACTCCCACAGAGCGGGGACGTCTCCCGGTGACAGACACGAGGAGGGGCTCCATCCCTCCCTCCAGGCTACTGCAAGCGTCAGCAGGACACGCACGCCGAGCTCCGGCAGCAATCTGTCAACCGGTGCGCTGTGGGAGATCCCTGCGCCGCCCAGGTGAGAGATGGGGGTCCTCGCACTTTGGGATCTGGCTTTTTTTTTCTTTTTTTTGCCAGGCGATAGCAGCTTACCAGGAAACAGCAAAATCAACATCGGGTGAGGATCTTTGCACAACAAAAACTCAACAGACTCAACAGCGGGAAACAAAAGAATAAAAGACTTAACAAACCAAACGCACTTTCAGAAATACAGTTTGTATAAAGTGTCCATTGCAGCCTCAGCCAGATCATTCATTGCCCCCAACATTCAACTTCAGTATGTCTATATTATATATATATATATATACATATATACATATAATACTATTTTCATAAAGCTGGGGGTGTCAGTGGTGGAGTTTGCTCGACTGGGGATGACTTTAGTTAAAAGTCAGGGGGGGTTCAGATTGAGGCCATGCTGACACGTCCCTCTCCCTGTGGGTGGAGGGAGGAGGAAGAGAAGGAGGAGAAGGAGGAGGAGGAGGAGGGGGGCTCCTCTTGCTGAAGCTGGAGTGAGGAGAGAACTGGACAGTTGTAAACATCAGACACACAGTCAGCCTGCAGCATAGCTGCTTAAGAAAGAGTAGAACATGGGCAGCTTCATGCGCTGCTGGTCCCGCCGACACCACGCCATCACCGTACCCTCACTGTTGGCGGTGTAGAGGTGGTGGCCGTCACACGAGTACGTCAAGCTGAGGGAGACAGGAGAGATTATCATCAGAGATATGGCCACCAGCATTACCACCAGACCAACACTGAATATTAACATGCCATTAAACACAGAGTAGCTCTGAAGATAATGCGTTACCTGATGATGGGTTTGCTCGACTTGGGAAAGGTGATCTCTCTCACTGGTTTTAAATCCCAGGTGCTCCACAACCTGGACGATAAGAATCAGATGCGTAAATAATTAAATAAAATGATATATCGAGACAAACAAAAAAGAAGAACAAAAAATTAACTGGCACTCACCTGACTACCCCGTTCTCCAGCCCTCCAGCGATGACGTTGACCGACACGCCCTCTGGCTGGTTAGAGAAGGCAACAGAGCAAATGATCTCTCTGCAGTGGACGTGACCTATGAGGTCGCCATTCACTGTCCACAGACGTAGGTCGCTGCCTCCGCCCACTGGATGCAAAGAATCGGGAGCCACGTTAAAAACATACTGGATGCATCTTGAGAAGTGATTTCATAAAAAGGAAAGGGGTCCTCACCTGAGTCACAAACTGTTGCGATGTCGCCTGTTGTCTCGCTGGCAGAAACCGCCGTCACCGGGCTTTTGTGGCCTGTGAGACTTTGTACATAACAAAGCCTGAAGAAACACAGAAGAGCTCAGAGACCATACAACCCATTTCATATTTAAGATTTCCCATCACACGTACTGTACAAAAACACACATCTGACACTGTAAGCTGACCTGTTGAGGTCCCAGAGGATACAGGTGCCATCTTGACTGACACTGATGAGGATGCTGTATGGTTTGCAGACAAACAGGCTGGTGACTTCTCCCGTGTGTCCGTACAGGTGAACCTGAGATTCCACCTCCATCTCTGATGGCTGCGAACAATTTTAATCAGACACATGTGAGAAACCATATACTGAACATATGCAGGTGAATACTTGCAGGGTTCAACTAAATCGAATGATAACGTTGATGAAATGTCTCGGTTTCCAGAAAAAACATCTTCCATTTATCAATCTCCAAATGTTTTTTTCTAAAAAAGCACAAATCAATTCCTGCAACACCCTTCAGCGACACAGAAACAGGAAATCTAGTTGGCTATTGGTGGGGACCGATGAAAGTCTGAAAGCCTCTCTGATGACTGAACTCCCAGACCCCTAATCCCACTTGTAGGCTCGGTGGAAATGTGTTTCAAGGGCAACTGTGATGTGACTAATGAAGCTGAGCGTTTGAGCACGGTGAGGCTCTATAAAGAGTGGTGGGGGGGAGGTTGGTGGAGGGGGGGTAATGGGAGGTGGGTGGATTGGGTGTTGATGTGGAGGCGGAAGGTTAGAGGGGGACGTCGCCATGGAAACCCACCGTGGTGCTGGTGAAGCGGTTGCTGTAGGCGGTGATGACTCCACACTTGCTGCCCGTAAATAGCTGGCAACCATCGGGCACCCAGGCGCAGCTGGTCACCTGGAGGAGAGACAGACACACAGACTGATGGTTGGACAGAGGAAACGAGAAACCCGACAGCTTTTTGATCAATCCTCAGTATCCGGTTGCGACAAGTAATTCCTTTCATTAACGGGTGCAGCTTATGTTCACCTGGTGAAGTTGTGAGCACTGAATGAAGTTGATGGGTGGTTCGCTCTGCTTGCTCTTGAGCCTCAATATATTGTCAGCGTAGCCCCAGCTCAAGATGGCCGACCACTGAATGTCTGTGCTGTGCATGCTCCGCACACCTACAGAGTAGAGAGCATAAAATTAATGAAGTCGGCGGGACAGCACAAAATATCCTATCATGCGAGCTGATTTGTGAGTGGCTGGGTGGGCGTCCTACCTTGTTCCTTGCTGTAAATCATCATGAGGCAGAATTTGCGGGACAGGCCACAGATGGCTCGTGTTGGCAGAGCCAGCAGGGATCCGAACCTCTCCCCGTGAGGCTGACTGAAGCACACTACCGGGTCCGGAGCACTGGGTGACCCCACGTACTCGCCCCACTTCAGACCTTTGATCCATGGTAGTGGGCTCTGTGGGGGAGGAAGAGGAAGTTACCAGGTGAGAGGCAGATCATTTTATAGACGCTGCATTAAGTCATGTCTCCGCCATCACAGTGTAGATTACCGGGCAGACTATTTCTTTGGTTTGTTCTCTGGTTTCTCTGAAGGCCAGCTGGACCAGGAGACCCATGGCTGCCGGCAGCTCCCCCTCTATCATGAGTTTGGGCCCGGCCTTGCAGATGTGAGAGGCGTTGAACAGCTGTCTGGGTGTCTGTCCGTACGTTTTGATCATGGTCTCCAGGGCCCGTCGCTGCACTGGGTCTTCTACAGCTGAGACGTCCATGCCAAAATAGGTCTGTGGAAGTCGATATGAAAACTGATGTCAGCAACAACAGCTCCCAACATTTTTCCAATCATTTTCTAATATGCGGGTACTTACAGCCGGGTGGAACACATTGATGGCCTGGACGGCAGCTTTGCCTTTCTGCTTGAGCCCAAACACCAGGTCGATCCACTGGCACAGTGTCTGGGACACTTGGTCAGACTCCAGCGCTTGCCGGTGGATCAGGATGAACAGACGTGGGTCATTGCGAGCCCAGGGTGGCAAATTCACATGGTTGACCCTCTCGCTGTTCTGACGAACCCCAAAATCAAAACCTGAAAGATAACGGTGCTTGTTTTTTTAAACAGGAACTGTGAAAATGTATGAAGTTACAGAAAGGTAGGTTAGAAGGGTAAAGGATGTTAAAAGGAGTGTAAAAATAATTACCCTCTCTGTTGACCAGGAATTCTGGGAGGTAGAAAAACTCTGGGATGAGTTCTTTCACATCAGTCATGGACTCGTAGGAGGACAGGCGCCACGTGGTATTCATGGAGTGAAACGTCCGGTCCGGGATATCAAAGCTCTGGTCTGATTAAGCCCAAAGACAATCTAATTACTGATTCGACTCACTGATTGAAAAGATCCCCTTTCATGACCTTAGACACCACGCTTGCTGAATACATTTACGGTCACATAAAAAGATGCCTCGCAGGATCAGAGAGAGAGACAGATGAATGAAAAAAATAATTAACACGAGAGGAAGAAATAGAAAAGAGAAGGGGAAGGACGAGGAGTTGATCAGAGAAAGAAAGTGTAAAGACAAAGTAACCTTTCATGGCTAATACTTGTGACGCAGCATGTGCTGCTCAGTTAGAGCTGAGATCAGGATGTTCCAGCATTTGGCACTAAAAGCCTCACCAATCAACCAAGACGGAGCTGTCAGTGTAATGTAGACAGGTGGCACTCAGTGGTGCTAAAAGCTTTTTGGAGATGTATGGTAATTATCTGCTGTTAAAAAGCCATGGGTAGTCAGTCAATTAACATTTACATAGTACGACACAAGCTGGAGACTCTATTTTTCGTCTCTCTTATCTTTAAGGATGTTTTGACACTCACCCTGGTAGGCGAGGAACATCTTGGTGAAAGGCGGCATTCGGACCAGGAAGTGCAGCACGGTGCCGCTGTTGGAGTAGTGGGAGCCGTAGTGGTAAGGCTGGACCGGAGGCATGGGGTCATCTTCTCGAATGCCCTTCTTGTATTCCTCCTCCAGGTACTGTCCAGGAAAAAACACAGACGAACACATGTTGGAGTGTTTTCTTACAGGAACATCCAAAAACACTCAAGTAACACATGCAGGAAACACAACGAGTCTTACTCTGTAATTATCCACGTAGCGATCCTCTTTCTCTTTGGACTGGACTGCGATGGGTTTGCTCAAATTCCTGCTCGACAACAAAAGAAAAGCGAAGCGGCAGTGAACCATGATGTTCACCGGTGACAAATGACAACAATTCGCCTATTAAAAATGATTCCCTTGTCAAAAATCTTCACTTCAGAGAGGCCTTATTTGTCATCCAGTTCATCAAACAATGGCATAAAGAAGAATATCTGAGAGCAACATACAGCACTTAAGACATCTTCCTCAGCATCTACAGAAAATAACAGCTTTTAACACCTAATATTTAATGCATTTATGATAGAGAAGGTGCAAATTTGCCGTATAGTACTTGTATATCAACATCATACATGATAAACCCCAAAAATCAAAAACCTTTTCACTCGCGCACTGACCTGTATATGTTTGGGTCCTGCAGGTCCACCGTCTCGCTGATGTAATCTCGCAGAATGAAGGGGAACACCGGGTACTGCATGAGGTCGTTGAAGGAGCGCCCGGCGTGCTTGTTGAGATGCGTGAGGTACTCAAAGTTGGATATCTGACCTGAGCCCCACAGCTGCGTGAGCGCCGTGATGTTCCCGTGCTCAAGCAGGTTGGGCAGATCGGATGTCAAGATGTTGTGGTAGACGTCGTCACGAAACTACAAAAAAAAATACAAATCGTTATCCATTACCGGTGTCGGGACTGAAGAGATACACGGAAAAAGAGATAACTTGAAAATGTTATCTAAATGCTGCCGTTTGATAAATGAGACCTGTTGTATCTCTTAATTGTCTTTACCACTAAGAATGTGTGCCAGGTGCTTTAAGGGAGCTGCTAATCCACCTTAAATAATTC
The DNA here is from genome assembly GCF_963691925.1 of Scomber scombrus. NCBI lineage: Eukaryota > Metazoa > Chordata > Actinopteri > Scombriformes > Scombridae > Scomber > Scomber scombrus. Next base: position 9,444,647 of record NC_084981.1, on the reverse strand, counting down.
AATTAGTCTCAAATTATAATTTAATTTGTGTAAAAACCAACATTTTATTGTTATATGTCATTTTATTGGAGGGTAAAGAAAAACAAATTCTGAATACAATTAAATATTTAACTATTATTAAGATTTAAAATACTGGTACCAGCCTTCAAAAATCTGAGGTGAAGGTTTCAGGAAAATGGAAAAATCTTTTTCGCCAGTTTATCCAGCAAAGGTTTTTATTGAACATGTAGATACTCTGAGGACAACAGACAATCTGTTTGACCTCCACGTGGTTTGTAATACTGCAGCTCCTTTGATTCATCTGCACTGGAAATGTTTTGGAAAGTACAGTTTGTACAGAGTACAGTTTGGTAGCCTGACAGGTATCGGGTAGAATACCAAAAAGGCAATTCAACTATTAAATTTATTTTTTCTCCGAGCTGCATGATTTTTCTCTATTTATATGGGCTTTTTTGGAGCATTAGCAGGCTCTCTTATTTCATATTTTTTACCACGGTCCATCCATCATCTGCTGGTTTTGCTTAATAAACTGTCTGTTTTTTTTACTGTAATGAAATGAAACTTCTCGAGTAAACATGCTGGTGCACCTATGTCAAGATTCATTTACGACATTTCTTTGCTGAGCAGCCAACCTGCCAGTCACAACATGGCTTCCTTCGCTTTTATTTGTCTCACCTTTGTGTTGTCAAAGGCTAACAGCAGGGTCCTGCCGTTGGTGAGGAATATCTCCACGGCGTTGTCTCTTAGCTGCCACCATCGCTTGTGCACCTCTTTGATCTCCTCGTACGTCCAGGAGAAAGAAGGTGCCTCGGTCTCCCCGTGAAGGCTCTGTCCAAACACATGAACAGATTTGGAGTTGAGAGGCAGGCGGACTCGCCTAATGTGGCGCTCTGTGCAGAGGATAACAGTTGTCTGGCTTTACCTGGGTATCGTGAGCGTCGGCGGCATTGTCCTCCACAAAGTACATCCCGGACTTTCCTGTGAGACGACACATGGCGAGTGAGATTTGGTGTACTGAGAGCAAGACAAACAAAAGCTTCCCTCCAGTGAATAACTACCAAACACTTGTGTGGGAGAGAGCAATATTCTCTAGTGCCTAGGAGAGCACATTCACTCAGACACTCTTTGTGTTTTGTGACTGGTGGAGTATATTATGCATGGAGCAGCTGTGAGCGACGGTCAGTGTCTTACCCAGGAGCAGCTCCCCTACTGTCTCTCTTGAGGGGGCGACGCTGATGCACCGTCTGGTGAACCTTAAGACAGAAGAGACATTACTCAGACAAAAAAAAACCATCTGCATAAAGCATAGATGCGTTTCAGTGCATCACGAGTCGATTAGACATTTATGTGCCTCTTCAGATCTTCCTGGTTTTCTAAGAGGGTTACGATGTTTGCTAAAGCTTTACAGGCAGGCAGTAAGACACAAAGGAGGGAAATTATACCTGATGGGCTCGCTGGTGGCTTTGTCTTTAACAGTGGAGGAGAAGGAGGAGTGAGTCTTATCCTCAAACAGGAAGGACAGCGGTGGCTTAACTGTGTCTGGACAAGGCATGCATGTCAGATTGAGATCTCTGGAGATGGCAAACATACACTTGACAGAATTTCATCACGTTGCTTCAAGTACGAGAGTTTAATCACCTTCAGATTTCCGTCTGTCTTTCAGCAGGTATTTATTGGGGATCGTGAGGTAGCATCTCTGAAGCCGACGTCGCTCCCGGTTTGGCCCTTCTGTAGGGTCCAGCTGCCAGGACGTGGGGTAGGATGTCTGGTCATACCAAACCGCACTGAAACACACCATTAAAGCACAATCAAGCACAGTTTGCACTCATATCCATACAGAAAAAAACATCATGTGGCCTTGATATTGTTTCAGGGAATTTGACAGATTTAATAACCTGAGAGAGAGTTTATTTTCTACAATTTCACATTTTTTAAAATCTTTTACAGATATTTTTGTTGGCTAGTCAAATGTTTTTCTGTGTGGGTACGGTTTAGAATGGCATCCTTTGGACTCTTGACCTCAGTTTTTCTAAAATTTGGGCATTCAGACACGTTAGAGATGAAAAAGATTACTTGACTTGGCTGTTTTGGAAATTGTACTGTCTTCTATTCATGTGCTACAAAAGAGCCTGCATGTTGATTATTTTATTGCATATAAGAAAATGTTCAGAAAACAAGGAGGAGAAAAGTAATCATCATTAATGTAACAACCATCATTATAACATCAATTTAATTATTGTATTTTGTTCCAATGTTGTTTTAAGCCCTTGTGAGAGACACATATGTCCATGCCCACCGGTCATGCGTGAGTTGCTGAACCAGCTCCTGCCAATGGCGACTGGCACTTAGGTCAGTCTTGTAGAGGCCCCTGATGTGCTGGATGACTTTCTTTCTCTCCATGCCTTGCCGCAGAGACACATTCTGAGTGATATCAGCTGCAATCTTGGAAATGTCTTTGGACTTTCCATCCAGCCTCTGGATAAGACTGCAGAGGGATAAGAATAATAGCGTGAATAAAAGAGTGGAACAAAGACATGATTCTTACCAGTGCTTTCTTGTACTGATCATTAATCTCACTTGATAATAAAAACATCTACTTACTTCCTCTGAGTGTTGGCCATTTTCTTTTCCCACGCTACTTTGCTTGTTTTCTCCTCTGCTTCATACTTCAATTTTTCCTGTATGAATAAATGACACATAAAGACATTCTTAACACCTTCATTTTATGACTAAGAAGCCTGACACTTAGCCACTTGCTAATTCTCCACCTGCACAGAAATTGCTCCTTCATACTGCTGAACTGAAAATTCGGTTAGACTAAAAAAAAAGCATAGAAACTGTGTGAGAAATGAGTGTTTGTCTTTGTTCGCCTCTTGCCTCTTTTATGGCCTTGAGCAAGTCTTGTTTGTGCTGGGCGTTGGGTGGGATGCAGCGATGGCCGCAAAGCTTGAGCGAGGTCATGAATACACCCACAGCATTCTGCTCGTCTTTGGTGAGGCCGTCCTTGTGATCGTGCAACATCTCGTACAGGTACAGCGACAGCTTGGGTCCGTGCTGAGTGAGAGAGACAGTGCTGATTAAAATTTTATTTTCTAAGTCACATACGGTGATGGACAGGAAACAAGCTTTATCCAGCTGGTTGACTTTCAGCGAAGCATGAGTGGAGGACACAGAGTGAAAGAAATGAGAGTCCTGTGACAATGCAAAGGCAGCTGATGAAGAGCATGGAAACATTTATAAGATTTATTTAATAGTCAAGACTTGGAAGCTGCTGAGAAACTTGAAAAAAATACAAATAAAACATTCCCCTACAACAGCGCTGTAGTAGTCAACTAAAATATTGAAGTATAAAGTGACAAACAGACTTTAATGATGAATTTTCTTTGCGCTCACCTCTAAACCTGGGCTGAGGCTCTCCTTGAGGATATCTAAATGTCTGGGATCAAACACGAACTCCAGCGCCTCCTTCCTGTCGTCCAAGGGAAGTGCAGGGCTCAGCGTGTGCACCAGCAGGCGACCGATTTGGACCCGAAAAGTGTCTCGACACGACCATAAGATCCTTCGCCACTGCTGATGTGGAGCTCCTCCTCTGCCAGTGCTGCCCTGTGAATCAACAACAGCCGACGCAAGGTTAGCCGTTAACTCGAATGAGCTCTTTTCAGCTACAAGAACATTTAAAAAAAGTTTTTCAGGTCATACCAGGCTGATTTTGATCCCGTCCATCATGAGTCTGAGGATGTCTTTCTGAAAGCTCTTCTTACTCGCAGGCGGCAGGGTGAAGGGTGTAGGTGAGTGTGGCATGGAGGTGGAACCGCTCTCCTCTTGCGTTTGATCACTTGGATCTGGTGTGAAAAGTTGTTGGTCTGGGGAGTCGGGAATATTCAGCAGGTCAAATAAGTCCTGGCTCACATCTGAAATGAGAAACGCAAACAGACAGGATGAGACAGCAAATCCTGTTTGTGCTCATGTAAGAAGAAGAATCGAAAATAGAGAACAATGTGTAGATAAGAGGACAGAGGAACCAACTCTAAAGATAAAAAATGAGAAGTATTTTTCTTTCTTTCTTTTTTTTCTTTTTTACCATGGTAAATGAGTCTGTTGACAGCAAGAACCACAAGCCTCTGCAGCCGTTGGACAAACTCTGTCTCACTAGCACGTATGGGGTTTTCCTGGCTCATCCTCCTCTGCATCATCTGGTTGAGCTCATCGCTGGCTACGGAGCGCATTCGCATCAAGAGAGAGTCGGTCTGGGCCAAAGAGAACCGGCGCCGGCCTACAAACACAATATGGGGTTCGTGCTCAGTTGTGAGAGAACAAATCGGGTGCCGACGATGGTTCACAGTTTGCAATAACGCACACATGCTTTATTTCCTTTCAAGTTCAGATTAAGGTTATGCAAATGTATCATAAATCATTGATCACACAGAAGATTATAAAGATTTACTAATCAAAATGCCATCCGTGCTGAAATGCTTAACACTGATTTAGTTAAGCATTCATACGCAAACATGCACACACAAACACACACACAAAAAGGCACCAGTAGCGCATAAGGGTACTGGGCGGATTAACCCCCCCCAAGGCGAGTAAGGGGGGGAAAAGGGTGAGTTCACTGCAAAATGGGAAACATTTCCCATGAGAGGGAGGATGTTCTCCGCTGTGGACCATAGTCCCAGCTACCTGCATCACAATGGAGCATGTAGGATGGAGCTCCAGAGGGGGAGGGGAGGGGGGAGTCCTGGGACAGGAAGCTGAAGGGAGGGGACATGGGGATCTGGCCATAGGAACAGTAGTGCTGTCTGGGGATGCGGGGGATAATGGAGTCTTTCATGGCAATGGAACCTTTAGATCAGGATGAGGAGATGAGGATCAATAAACAGAAAAAGATGACAGTGGAGTAGTGGGATGCTTAAAAACACACGGCTGTGTAGTTTTAACCTCAACACGCAACTGCACACCAGATTTTTTAGAGTTGCATCAGTTTGAAATGCTTACCCGCGATGCTCTTGCGCTTCTGATAGATGGCGTGATGTGGAGAGCTTGGCGCATTAACAGAGCTGCTCAACTTCTGTGGTTCCTGATTGGCTGTTGTTTTTATAAACTCAATCGCTGACTGGAGAACGCGGAACTGCAAGGCCACAGCCATCTCTGGAAAAAAAAACAACCCATAAATACAAAAATGAACTTTCTTAGAAGATGACATAATTCTCCCGATGAGTGACTGACAATGAGTGCAATAATACAGCCGACTATTAAAATGGCAATCAACCAAACATAACGGTTGCCATGTTCAGGGCAGTAACAATGAATCTGTAATCATAAAAATGATGACATCAGATAAAAAACAGCACAGAAATGAGCGTTAATGGGCGAGAGACGGGAGAGATATTTTTCAGAGAGCAAATTTAGGGGAAAATGAGAGAAAACCATTTAATGGGAAGATGGAGATGCGAGATATTTCTCAAATGACTCTCCACTCTACAGTTGAAGATAATGAAGTGACAGCCCTGTGTCTTTCTGCAGCAGAGCCTGACAGCTTGATATCGTACAGAACTGCGGCGTAGGGTAGATGACAACGCCAATGTATTTCGCATGTGTATTGAATTTCAGAAATCGAGCCCTCACCCTGCGTGCGGCGCATCTTGCTGGTCTGCATGAAACCCAGCAAGGTAATGAGGTCTTCGATGATGCGGAAGTACTGGGACCCTGAAGAGCTGCAGGAGTGAATAGTCACAGCTACTAACAGCTGCTGGATGTCACACACCAGGAGCTTGTAGTCATTCAGGGGAATACTACAGAGGACATAAAAAACAAGACAATATCAAGCACAGGAAGTCTTGTATATGCAAGATCAATGAACGGTGAGAGGATTAATTATTTCATTCATGGCTCAGAGATTTAAGACAAAACCCATGAATTCATGGAGGTGTTTTGAATGAATTATCCCCTGTTCTGGCAGCCGTACCCATTCTCCATGCCATTGAGGGTAGAAAGAGTGTTGAACAGCACATAGAGCAGCCCGTGGTCTAGCAGGATGTCTGCCAGCTTAGGGCAGGCGTTGAGGAGCTGCAGCAACATGCACAGGATGTTGTGCACCAGGGAGTTCTCATACAGGGAGTTCTCAATAAGACCCAACACTGGGATGATACAGCGCTTTCTGAAGGGGGAGATATTTTCCATTTCTTCCAGATCCAGACTGGAAATTAACACAGAGAAGAAAAAATAGGATAGATCATGTACAACTGATGTATTAAAATGTGTGTGCATCAAATTGCTATATAGATACGTTTTAAACTCCATAAACTCTACTCACTCTTCCTCCAGGCCCACCGGCCGCCCAAACAGCATCTCCAGGAAACATTCGAGGAGCCCTTGGCTGCCCTGGTGGATGTACAGCTGGTTGGCCAGCAATGAGAAGCCGTGGTTCTTCAGAAACTTCTCTTTCTGCTCCTTGAGGGCTCTGCTGAAATAGGCGTCCAGCAGCTGGGAGAGGATGGGAGCAGGATAATATGAGCCCTGTTAGTTCAGTACTCACTAGAGCACCAAAAGCTCTGAAAATAGTTCCCAAATCACTATTTACCCCTGAGTAGGAGCCAGTGGGCTCAGTGCCCCAGGCAGTGCAAGTCATAAAGTATTGACAGAAAGACTCATGCACTTCTGGTCTTTTGAGGTGATTTGTTGACAATAAGAAGAATATAAAACTGTTCTGCTCTGTCAACTTGAGATCATAGGTTTTTTTTCGGGCTGTCTGGGAAAACTCTGACAATGTTGTGTGACATTTTGACTCACTGTGATCTGTTTGGGCGAAAAGCCCAATATAAAAACAGAGTGTAAATGTAAATATTAGAAATAGTAATTATCAAAAACGCACTAAATTGGGAATCACTGTGTTATTTACAATCACAAGTGATTTGTTTTGGACTCCGTCTGCTTTAATGTGACACCCATCAAAGAGGATACAGAACCGACCTTCATGACTCCTTGCTGGATGAGAGGTGATGAGTGGTTGACCAGGACAATGAGGGCCTCCGGCTGGATGAGCTTATCCATCACTTCCTCGAGCATGAGGTCAGGCAACAGGAGCAGGACGCCCCTCAGAAGATCATAGAGTCCACAGCAGATGAGCACCAGGCAGTCCTCTGTGCTTGACCTGAGACACAGAGCTCATATTTTACTGATGAAGCTGAACTCCTTTCTGCTCTCAAAATGAACTGCTGATAACATACAGCATCTGTCAGAAGTCTGGACCCACCCTCCCATTCACTTGCCTGAGAAAGTGTGTCCAGACCTTTGACTGGTGCTATAATAGAATTTTAGGGTACACAGACCGTTAATTTTAACAACTCTAATTGAGATAAGTGTATTGCATTGTCAGTGCTGTGATTGTACTCAACCAAGGTATTTTCATAATCACCTCTGCTAGAATAGAGAAACCAATTAGTGCCATCTTTAATATTTTGGCACCTGCACATTTTTTTTGTATTTACCATATAAAACGCTGACTCGTAAAAATTAATGCAGTACACAGCGAGCACTTGAATTTGTTTGGATAACCTGGAGTGAATATTTTGCACAGCAGTGTTATAAAACTATAAAACTAAATGCATTGTTAAAATGATATATTTACATTAATTTAACACAGTCAGATATAAACAGAGTGTTCTCTGTGCTGCTTGAAACACACGATCAAATGAAAGCAGATCTTTTAAAGTCTGACAGCCCACATTATCGAAGGTAATAGAGAACAGGAGTACAATGAGCAAATCTTTTTATTTTCCTTTCAGCTTGAGGTCAGCAGCTGGCTGGCATGTAGCGAGAAATTGTCACTGTAGTGAAAATTATATCAAAGTTGGATTATTAGCATATTCAACTGCTGTAATAGGATTATATAAATCCAATCACAGGTCTTCCTTATCAAAACAACTCTGTGGTCAAGGTGTCTTTTTTCATTTATTCCTTTGCAAAGATTTGGAACAGGCTGGCTGAGTTAATATTATGATTAGTATTGACAGGGAGCATTCAATTCAACAACAAGACACACAGTAAAACTGTATGTAATAAGCCTTGTTGAAGACCACTGCATACCGGTCATTGGACTCAGTCTTGCTGTGCGCCCTCTCGTAACCAGGAGAGTAGGTGTAACTCTCCCACTCCTCCGGCATGGAGCCTCGGTCAGCTGCACTGGGCCAGCGACTGACAGCCAATGAGCCGTTTGGAGCTGGGAAGGCCAGGCCCAGACTGGCCAGGTTGCTGTGGCTCCTCTGGAAGGACTGGATGCCTTTCAGGCTGTCAGGGCGGCGAGGTGCCTCGTCACTGGCCCAGTCGAATCTGTCCTCAGACTCTGCGACCCCCACGCTGCCTTCTGCCAGGCTGTCCACCTCTGCTGCCTCGTCCCGCTCCTCCTCCACACTGATGGAAGGGGTGCATGGAGCTCCTCCCTCACCTACTTCCTTCGAGTCACAAATAGTCTTCGCTGATTCACAACTGCTCAGGAGTTGTTCGTCACCTCCGCCCTTCTTGAGTGTTTCTGTGCTGCCCAGAGCTTGTTGAGTGGTGAGGGAGACCCCGTCACCTTCACCTGCCTCACTTGAACCAGCGTGCCTTAGGCGCGGTGTCAGCAGAGGGGAGGAGTATGGAGATGGTGCCAGGCTAGGTGGGCGTAACGACTGATCATCACCTCCATGTTCAGGGGAAGGAGCATGGAGATGGCCTGGAAACAAAACAACACGATTCAGCACTTGTAATCTATCAGAATTCATAAGTGAACGCTACAATTTTAAATTAGGGGCAATGCACAACAGGATTACTGAAAGAAGCGCAGCTGTGCAGAGACATGAAAGTTCATCAACAGAATCATTAATTTAATAGTAGTGAGATAAGTAATAACAATGATGTATATGCTAAACAAGGAATGTAAGTTGTTTTTGTACTTTTGTGTTTTTATCTCTTTGCATTGTTGCAAGTTATCACAGCCACAGCCATTTCATTTTTATAATCTTTTCCTAAAGTTATAAATGCTTTCCAGAAACACAATTCAAAGAGCAAGATTATGATGACAAAAGAGCCTCATAAATGTAAAACTGAACTGAACAATAAAAGCTTGGATAAATAGAGATAAAATGGTGCAGTTAAAAAGATTTATATACAATAAAGAAGGGCTCAGTAGGAACTATTGTTAAAAACAATGATCAAATCTTTTGAAAGCAAAAGCAAAAAGGAAGATAAGAGGGAGTTTTCACAAAAACATGTGATGACCTCATGTTCATGCTTCAGCTTTTTCACAGAGGTGATGGTGTTTACATTAAGTACTTAAAATAAAGCTCTGATGACTAATTCATCACAGAGCGAAAAGGGCTGATACAGCACTGAACAAATGTTCCATGTTACGATGTTCAACACTCATAAAAGCAATGATAATCTTCCTATTTATAATGTCATTCCAAGCAACAAACTGGAGGGTTTCATTTAATTATCTTCACTGTGCTGGATGCCTGTGAGTGCTTTAAGGTCAGTGTTATATAGCTGAAGCAGCTGTACCTTCATGGATGTCGGGGAAGACAATGGGGGAGAGGGACAGCACAGAGCTGCTGGCAGACTTTCCTCCACTGTTGGAGTGTCGCAGGTACATAATGGACTGCACCTTCTCCTGGTACAGCTTCCCATCTGACAAAAAGAGACATCAAAACAACTCAGTGCATTACATTAATGGAACTTTGATACAGATGTGCTGCTTTCAGCTGAGGCGCCTCCTCACCGATGTGCAGTGAAAAGTAGAAGCTGGATGGAGTGTGGCAGACGTAGGTGTTGGTGGGAGGGTGAACGGCCAGCAGGAAGTTATAGATCAGTTTGAGCAGGTCCAGGTCTGGAGGAGACCCTAATACTTCCTGGATGATTTTGACGAATGACAAACAGACTTCCTGTGGGATGGCAGTCAGATGCTCGTCCCGATGCTCCTTAAGACAAACATAATGCCGTCAGTGATCGTCTCTGAAGAGAGGAAAGGTGCTGTGATGAAAGCTTTATGACAGCAGCGTACCTGTAACACCTGGCAGGTGAGCAGGAAGCGATGCACAACTTCAGCCTTGAGGAACTGACGGATATTAAAGACCTGATGAGGGTGGTGCACTCTGATGAGGATCTCTAAGGCAGCAAGCAGTGTTTCCCACACTCCACACTGACAGAAACAACACAAACAGTGAATGACAATGGATCATGCAAGCATGTGGGAATAAACAGTTTGAGAGATGTTGAAAAAAAAAAAGATAAACATACAGGACTCATTCTTTTCTGTGATCTTATTGTGTTTATTTTGAATATTTAAAACTGGGTTACATTTAAAACAATAATGTAAAAATTAAAAAATGACAGTGTTAACTTCTGTTAACTTAAAAGAACAGCATTTATCTCCCTTTGGTTTCCTGTTACAGGAAACCAAAGGGAGACACTTTTAGGTGTGAAAATTAGTCTCAAGTAAAACTGTGTAACTTTTGCTTAATAGTTGAAAAGTAACACTAATGAGAATGAGAAATTAGTGAATGCAGTGTGACAGTAGAGAGGAGTCATAATGTCAACAAAATTACTCCTCTCTGCTTTATTGAAAATGTATTAAAGTTACATAATCTCTCTTTAAACTAATTTTCCATTTACATTTATTAAGTGAATTCTAATTTAACTGTCTGGATGAATTCATTAACATATTCCATCAGGAATATGAAGAAATAAATAGAGCTTGATAGAAAAATGAAATGTGCTGGTTCAGTGATGTCATTCTTGCTTTTACAGTGTGGGATCAATTTAGCTGACACCACAGTGACAGTGCTCTATTTACTTCTTTGCTCAAGTGAACTAAAGAGTATCAGTATCTTTTAACACCCTATTTCTTGTCTCTTATTAGTTTATGATAATTGATTATTTGGAAATATGACTGCTGGTTATGAGCTTAATGTATTATATTCTGTTTTCTATATATCTATATTTCTGTCTACATATCTTTACTAACGTTTTGTGTTTTCTCGCTTCACTACTGAAATATGATTGATAGTGATACAGATATTTACCTCAGCCTTGGCCCAGATCTTCCAGTCCAACAGGATATCTGAGAGCAGCCTGATGTCCTGCACCACAGCGATGGACTCAGTGTCCAGACGGAATTGACCATCATCCCCCAGGATTAGGATGGGTCCACTGCAGCACCCATCCAGCAGAGTCTAGACAGACACAATGTGGCCACCACATCAAAAACACAGCCATACATCCTGCAGTGTTTGTATGATAACTTCTAGAGTGCTGTCTCCTCTAATCCAACACATACCCCCACATATTGATCATCACTCCTTCACTAGAAACAACCTTACAATGCAAAACCCCAGAGAGAAGGAAAATCGATACATTCCCCATGAAATTTTTGGGAGTGATTATCACTCAGTCAAACCCAATGCCATTTACTTCCTGAGCAGTCGTGTGTGTATTGATCAAAGCCGATCATTTGTGACCAGCTTCACTGCAGTGATCATAAATCCTGCAGTCCTTTGGGTCTCTGGTAGACCGAGGAATACGAAGAGAGAAGCTTGAAGTATCGTAAAAAAATAAGTTACATTATTAATCCACCTGGAAATTGATCAGCTGTAGTCCAATGTGATGTTAAATTTAGCTGGTTTGATAGAGTGATACAAAAGAGAGATTACCTCTGCATCACAAATAGGAAAAGTTCAAATAAAAAAAACAACTGTAACAACTGTAACATGTTACATGTTTAAATAGCAATAATCATGAGTGCTTAATATAACTAATCAGCATATTCTGAGTTATATAATACAGTATGTGGAAGCCTAAACAACAGCAATCACAGGTGCTCTGTGACTCTGCAGGAGCTCAGTGTTTCATCAAGTCAGGCAGAGTCTATTTCAGTGCCCGGCCATCACACAGCTCAATTACAGACACATCCAGAGGGTAAAGCAACAGCAGGGTCACCAACACCAGCTCAGAGAGGCACCAGCGTGTCGGGCCGGATCAGATTAATGGTAAAAACAAGTGACGGTGAATATATTTCACCGCACGGATCGGCAGAGGTTGTGGGAACAGGGGGACAGCAATGAGTTTAAGGTGTGACTCACTTTCAGCATATGATATCCCACGATGCATTTGGACTTGATGAGGACCTGGTGGATCATTGAGTAACCATGGTAACAGTCCATTTCGTGGATGCGGTGCTGGTTAAACTTGGACAGAGACAGCAGCACCCGCAGGGCCAGAGACTGGGTCTGCTCACAGTCACTCAGCTCCACCGTCTGGACGCCGCAGACACAGAGATGAGGGACAGAGAGCAAAGCAGCTGAACTAAATGTATGTATGTGAATAGTTACGTGTTGCTTCCTTTCATTACATAATCTCATACTGTTCAAATACAAACAAGAGGTAATTCGTTTCAAAATACAACTTTGTCATTTTAACTTAAAATGCATTTTCTGTATGTTGTTATATTCTGTTCTTTAGCTTTAAAAAGGTTGTAAAGGAGTTATGGTCATGTCTCTTTACTACAGTTAGACTTGCCGTCAAGCAGGGAATTAAGTGACAAGCATAAAACCAACTCAATCCATACAGTGAAAGTGAATATGTAAAATTATGATGATTACACATTATTCAAAACCTCAACTTCCCATGTGTGTAATCCATCGACTCTAACTATAATGCTCTATTAAAAGTATTGATCATCCTACCTGTGCAAAGAGGAAGACAAAATTTCCCGTCCCTCCGATCTTGTGCAGGACGCTCTGAAGGCCTTGGGTTTCAGTGGGGAGCAGAGCCCTGAGAGCGTTGGGCTCCAGGGAAACACTCTGCACCTCTTTGGAGCTGAAAGGCCTCTGGGTAACCACTGTCTTAGCCTGGCCCTTCAGTCTGATTACAGGTTCGTAGATAATATAGTGTCTGGGACTGCTGGGAGCATATACTACTGCCAGGCTCTCCTGTGGAGAAACACAACACACACACACACACACAATTATTGATTTCAGGAAAAAGTGTCATCCTGTAACTGGGAATAGTTGATTAGGAATTTTGTAGATCTTCATGTAAGAGTTAAATTTTAATTAGACCCCAGTGATGAGCCTAGCTATCCCAAGGCTACAATTTCTAGCATGGATTTAGACCCGGTTAGAGCACGGAAAAGTCCCCAAGATGTCAAGGGTAAATCATTCATTCTTCCTTTTATATGAGCCGAGCTATTATCAACAAATCCATTAACATTTAATGGAAGAAAAACTATTTTCAGTCTCACTGAAATAGCTGCAGCTTAAATGTAATAGCTTTTTCCATTGGGGAAAAATTACTTCCCACCACACGGTATCATTAATGACAACTAATTGGAACAGTGCATAAATCATACACCATGAAATGAAACAATAAATGAGACATAGGAGGAATTTGCTATACTAACAGAGCACTTGACTGACAAAGTAAAAGCACAAGGTTTAACAGTAGTGTCAATCTGAATTTTAACACAACTGACACACAGAATTCGGATCACAGCTCAACAACTGTGATGATGCACATTTCTTTCTTATTTATATTTCATGTTTTGCTGATGTGTCGTGATGTTGCATGTTCACTTAAACTTACAACCAAAGCTGTAGTGTCCACGTCCTTGCTCTTCATCAGAAGCTCTCGCACCTGCTCACACTTCAGCCCTTCCTCAGTGACAAACTTGGAGAATGTCCCACTCGGCTTGCCATACTTGCAGGGCATGATTGAGGTGAGGTCAGGCCCGCTGCTGTACAGGAAGAGGGCCTCTTCAGATCCTATTCTAGACCCTAAGATATGGAGGCAAATATTGAGTTGAAATAACTGTCCAAATGTTTTTTTTAATAGCATGTAGATCATTTTCTTCATTTCCCAGAGTCTTGGGGAGAACTCTCCTCCAAGGAGAAATCCAAAATGGACCCTGAATCAACACTATAAATTAATGATTTACATCATTCCATCAATAACCCATAAGGTAATAATACATGATGTGATGCAAAACTAGACCGTTGAGGCAACAGGGTGCACCTTGATGTTTTATTTGTTGTTTTCATGAAACTCTCTCAGTCCTTCTTTTCTGAGAATAAACAGCTACCCTTGCTGAATTCCAAAGACAAGCGGAGAGGCTAAAGCTTGTCCAAAGACATCAGTTGGACTCACAGGTTGAGATCGCCTCGATGCGAGCCATTCACAGCCAATTAGAGGCAACAAGAGAAGTATTCAGCGAGAGAATGCTGAGAATCTACAGCATGCCCGACGTCACATCAGCAACAGATTCATCAGCAGACTAGACGTGCACCACAAAGCATTCATGTCTGTACTGTTTATTTTGTTTATCAGACAGAAGACATAATTAATATACCACGAGGGAGCAGTACTGAGGCCAAACAGTCATTTATAATTATGTAAAAGGATTAAAAAAGATTGGACAAGACTTATGCATGTAGAGTAATATGATGAGTGACTGACTGGGATTAAGTGTGGAAGAGCTCGTATGATGACAGGAGTCCTACCATTGAAGAGAAGCACAGTGCCCATATTCCAGCGCCCACCCTGCTTCGCCAGCTCCTCAGAAGACGGCATACAGTTTCCCAACATGCAGAAGGTCTTGTTGCTGTCGGATGATAAACTGGACTTTCTGGGTAAGGTGTAGTCCAAAGAAACCTCACATTTCCTGAAACAGGGAGTAGGTGAAGTTAATATTACATTCACTCATTTAGCAGATTTAAAAAGGAATAGCCAGAGATTTGTATTCTTCGTGTAAAACATTTTCCTCACCTGATGCCACACACCCAGACAACCACGCGACCATGGATGTTCTTCTTGCCTTCTGGCTGCTGGGTGTAAGTGAGGCCAAGGTGCTGCCATTGGCCTGGCCTGAGCAGTCCCCCAGCAGAGTCCGCCTGCGCCAACAGCCCTGCTTTTATCTCATCGTTTGGGTCTATACAAATCCTGAGGGAACAGTGCATTCAAATATTTCAGGATCCGTAAACTATGAACACTTTAGAAAAGTAGTAACCTATTGCTCATACACATCTTTGAAACTGCAGTCTGCTCTGGCACTCACCTGAATGTGAGAGAGCCTGTAGAGAAGTCTGCCCACACTTGCAGCATCAATGCCTTGGAGCCCATGGATAGAATATGAATGAGGCCCTCTTCTACTAATCTGCTCCCAGCCTGAGAGGAACCATGGTGGGACTCAGCCGTGGGAGGGTTTCTCTCTTCTGGAAAACAGCAATGAAAGATATTTCAGAACCAGTTGATGTTTAGTGGTTAGGCACTGGGTAAAGGATCTGTTTCTCACCTTTGTCTGTGTCCCCGTCCTTCTCCTCTTGCTCTGCCACCCTCAGCCACATAGAGGCGCTGAAGCCGCTGGCCATGTGGGGCCAGCAGTTCTGCCCTACCAGGGGCAAGTGGAGGGGAGCGATGTGCCAGGGAGAGGAACACAGGTGGCTCGCCCTGAACTCAGGATCCCCCTCCCTGCGCCCGGGAGACAGTTTGCCCTTCCAGAGCAAACCCACGCTTTTCCCTCCGGCAGCACCGTTCTGTCTGGAGCCAGGGGACAACCCTCCTGGCGTCAAAGCCCCAAGGATTATTGGAAAGGTCAGCAAGTGAAGAGGTTCTATATTCATGTTGGCTTCGACAATTTGGAGGATGCCATTCAGTAAAATCTCCTGGCAGGTAACAAAGTAAACAGTATATGAGAGACATCCAACATTTCTTGTGGGTATTTACAACTTTTCAATTATGACTCTACATCAGGTAAAATGAGGAATAATCTGTGTGCAGACATAATATTGAGAGAGAGACAAGTCATATATTTGAGGACACATACAGTTTTCTAAATAAATAGAAATGGAAATAGCAAATAGAGCAACGCAATCACATGTGACAACTGCAGCCACTGATGTGTCTCATTTTCATAGACAGAAAGCACAGGTCACATGTCATTACGTTTGCATGGTTAAAAATAAACTCCCCTCTTCCCTTTTGGAAACCCATTTCTTGGAGACAGGTTATTAATGATGTCTGCTGCCCGATTCCAATTAAACACAGACCTGTGATAATAAGTTGTAGCATCACATCTGCTGTGCACACATGGGTGTTAATTGTATATACAATGAAGTGGGCCCAGGAGAGCATTGTGTATTGAAGCTTTTCAAATAATCAAGAAGTGAGAAGAGAGTGTGACAGGAAGATGTATTACCAAAAAAAAGCTCTTGTTCCTACTGAGAAATGCACTGTGCAGGTGCTGTGAGCATAAGTAATCAGTGTCAACACCCTTAACGTAAGCTAACAGTGCATTGTTGAGTGACTGATAGGGTTTACTATTTACAATAGGTGGGGTCTTCTCCAGGAAGAGGCGAATCAATAGAGCCAGTTCCTCCGCTGTGATTCGCTGGCTCACCATGGCAACCAGCAGCTCCACTAGCACAGTCTGGCAATCTGAATGTGGACCAATGAAGAGCAGATTACGTAAACAGTTTTGTTGGGCATGCACCAGAAGACCACAGGCAAAAACACACAGCAGCATCACTGCCTGCTTCACTCTGGTTATACAGAAAAACAACAAATAACATCAAATATAAGTGTGACAAATACATAAAATCCTATAGTCACTCAAATCTGAATGATTTTAATTCATGACTAAACCAGAATAATCCATATAACCAGAATGATTAAAATTGTTCATGTGGTGAGCAAGAAACAAAATAATGTACCCAACAGATACCATAGAAGAAAAATACCCCACAGTGTCAGACAAAACTAAACAAATAACAAACCTTTGAAGGAAGGGTCTGTTTGACTGAGGATGTTATAAAAGCCAGACAGGATAGTTTTGACTCCTCCCTGTAAAGACCAGAACAAGGGGTCAGTCATATTTTTTGAGAGCGCAGTTGAGGAGAAAAAGTCAGATAAATATAAACTGTTGAAGCAGTTACGTGTTAGAGTGGTGTAAAAAGAAAGAAAGAAGGAAGTGGTCAGTCTGACCTGGTCATAGAGCAAGGCAGCATTACGGCTGTTGGCGTGGACCGCACCGAGCAGACTGTGAAACACATGGCTCAGGACCTCCAGGTCTGGGGAGCCGGTGGCGAGGAGCTGCAACTCCATTGTGCAGATCTCTGGGAACAGCAGCACGCCGCGCCTGGGCCCCTCGGCCACTGCCGCAAACTCCCGCAGCACAGTGGACTCCACCTTCACTCCTTTAAGAACAACCACAGACCAAGATCAGAGACAGCGTAAGACACTTTGGCCGGCACATGGAAAAAATGACACACACACACACACACACACACACACACACACACACACACACACACACACACACACACACACACACACACACACACACACACACACACACACACACACACACACACACACACACACACACACACACACACACACACACACACACACAGGTAGGGGCGTGTTGTTTAAACAGCTTCATGGTCCTCAGGCATCCCCTGCTTCAGCTCCAACCTCCCATCTTGGAGGCAGCTCATAAAAATGAATTAGCCTCAGCCCACTGCTCAGCCTCAGAGCAGCATGGGAGTTCCCTCATGATTTACAGGAGAGGAGCCCAGCAGGCTCTCACGTGGCTTCTGGGACCTCCTTTTATTAATGAAGCTGGCTCTCTCCTCTCGATGCACAGCTACAGTTTGCCTGCACACTCACGCATCCGAATACATATCACGCTCAGTAAATATAAACTAAAAGGCGTACACAGACTGCCATCCCTGTGGTATATTTAGATGTCTGTATTTGGCCAGAGGTTAAATTCTGGTAAATGTAGTTAAGAGTCAAGGAGATGCAGCCCTCAGGAAAACATGGCCATAATGTGAAAGACGTATTCTGAGAAGGCATCCTGATTTGATTGCGTGCTGCTGTTGTGGGAGTTATCGGAGGCATAAAATACAAAGTCGAGCAAAGAGGGGATGTCAAATAAGCAAATGGCACATCTGACTGTCAATCAAATAACATGTCGTAAAACATACATAGATTAAAGCTTTAATTGGAACAATTTTTCTCAGGATTATTACTAAATCAAATTGGAGAAAGTGAAATTAGCATTTAGACCTAAAAAGACTTTTTGGGAATTTTTGAATGGATTTCAAACTAGAATTCAACCACTAGCAGCAATTAGCGCTAAAGCATCTTTAGTTCCTTAGTATGATGTAATACTTAATACTGAACCAGGATGTTGGGGTAAGATTTAGGGGATCATTTAAAACTGTAAAAGAATGGGATATTAACTCAGAAAAGAAAAGGGTTGATTTGAGAGTACAGATAGAGAGTTGGAATTTTGTAAAAAAAAAAAAAAAAAAAAAAAGTGTTATTGCATTGGTTGAAGTTCATTTATGCTCATTAGTCTAGCATGGGGTCAGCATTAAAGACACGTTAACTTTTACAGGAAGTCAAAGTCTCTATTTGACGGGAACTTTGAGTCACAAGATCCAGCTCATGGGGCCACAGAGTGTGGTCAACTGCAGTTGTAAAACATACAACAATAACTCTATTCTGAGCGGATGAAAAAGTAACCGGGCGTAATCACACCACGTTCTTAACCTGCGAGACCAGACTGGAAAAGCGGAGCTGACCCAAAAGGCTATTCCGAGAAAAAAAAAGGGCTCCGGCCTGTTTCTGCTATGTCATATTTACGCAACAAAAACAACCGCTTGTTATTGCTAAATATCCTCCACATCACACCAAATGAGGATGTGGTATTTTACAAGATATTAGCAGCCTTCACCTGCATTAACCTTGCAATCGTTTCAAATTGTGTGAAGAACATAATGCTTTTTAACATAAAATCTTCCAAGTAAAGGCACAGAAATGCACTAATGCTCAATGAATATGTGGAATGATCAATTTTATAGTTGGGACTCGGTTTCCCAAGGCTAAAAATAAGCAGGTTTAAAGGGTTGAGACGAATACATGTCTCCTCAATCCATCAAGTTTAGTCTGTTGACATTTGCCACAAACAAAAACAAATAGTAGAGAAGACAAAGTACGTAGAGTTAAAGTGATTTAAAGTTTTCTTAAAATAAATAACCCCAGGGAAATAAAAAAGGTTGAAAAATGAATCTGCAGAGGATGTAACCAGACTTAAAAGTAAAGCGCACTGGGCAAATAATAAACCAGTCGGATCTAATGTTATTTAAAGCGGTGAGTCGTGAATTCCTGAGGAGGAGTAAATGGGAGTGAGTGTTTAGTTAAGTGTGGACCTACCCTCTTCCTGCTTGGCCATGTCCTCGGGGTTGCTCTCGCTGTCGGCGTCGTAGCCCTCCTCCTCTCCGGGGGGCTTGACGCCACAGCTCTGCACCTCATCCACCTCCTCAGACAGATCGCCTGCAGGGGCCGCCCCCTCCGCCAACACCTGGAGCTTCTGACCGAAAGAGGGTGAGACAAAGAAAGACAGAGAGACAGAGAGAGAGAAATAGAGAGAGAGGGAAAGAGAGAGAGAGGCGACAAGAAAACGACATGAATTTCTATCCACTACAATGCAAATATCTTACAAAGCATAATCGTCGCCTGTGTAACTTTCAAGCAGTTTTTAGGATTAGACTAATTTTGAAAGAGCTTACCCTGTTCAGTTTGTAGAAAAAAAAGGAAGCTTCTTGTCTAAGAATGTTACATGAAAATATACTTACTCAGCATGACAAGCAGCGGTTCTACCACTAATGCAGCGAATAAATTGCCAACAAAATGTTTTCAAGTGATGAAGGGGGGAAAAAAGTACAAGATTTAGGTCATAAGACAAATATCAGCTGACTTGCGTGGCACTCACACAGCCAAGTTCCTTGTCGAGTACAGTCATCATATGTGCGCATAGGCGCACAAACACACACACATGCGCGCACACACACACACACACACACACACACACACACACTGAAGCAAACAGTCAGACTCTAAAGCTGTTCAAAGGAGAGGCTTACTGTAATACACACGTCGGTTCCTTTCAAAATGAAGACTAGGCTGCTTTGATATTCAATTGCGGGTGAACATAACATTACAAAGAATAGTCCTTCAGTGGACAAACTTTGCTGTGGGAGACTAATCTTGGGGTTTCATATTGCAAACTTGTAATGGTTAAGTGAACATCACACTCTGCTGGGCTCACTGAGAAAGAACTAAGCTCTTAGGAAATAGGTAAATCTATTATATAAAATGCTAAATCCTCCTGTGTTGGAACAGGCTTAGTCAGACAGGCATTTTAAGACTCGTGAAAAACAAATCTTAGGCTGCGAGACAGGAGACACCCACCACCCACCACAGCCCCGCGAGTCATTCGAGTGAGGACAGCCAAAAATCCAGATCGATGATTAAAAAAAGAAAAAGTCATCTTATCATATATGGTCCTGAAAGTCTGACTCTTCTTTAATAAAGCAAAAGCATCACTACAGAGGCGGCAGCTGCTATGACTGAAGTCTTATTTTATTAGTTTATTGATTGTATTTTATTTATTATTTGTGAGAAATGATCAAAATGTATAAATATTTCAACTGATCTGATTTGCACATGTTTATTAAGACTATGCTTGAGGAACTTTCAGTAAACAAAGTAACATCGATGACCGGTTTGGGTTTCGAAATGAGGACAAGCTCGCCAGTGTTTGCTTCCACAGCTTGCTCTAAACAAGGGCTATCATTATTTACGTCTGTTGGTTTGTTGTACGTCAGGGAGATAACGGGTGCTTAGCAACAAAGTGTGAGGTGGCCATACACAGCAGCCCTGATGCTTGACAACGCTTGGCTGAGAAAATGGCTTTCCTTTTTATTGTATGGTTGTCTACTAAATAAACACCACTGCTCTTTATATTTTATAAAGCAGAGAAGTGGCAGATACAGTCAAGGTGACTGGAAAAAATAAAACAATACAACTGCAAATGAAACATTTTTTAATCTTTTGTCAGCAAATATGTATTATTCATCTGATAGCTAACACCTGTATTAGTCACACGCTGCTACACAGCAGATCATTTGGCAAAAATGGAAATTGAGTTGCTATCATTGGGTAAAGCCCATGACATAAAGCAGTTTCTGGGAGCATGTGTCTTTAAAAACTTAACCACCATGCAACCATGCAGTGTGTACTTTCAGATTCAGTAGTGTACATTAGACAAATACATCTGGTGCACATATTCATAGTTTTTATTAGAAATTTTGCTTAAATTCATGAAGTAAATGTAGTTTAGCAGAGAAGATAAGGAGTAGAAGAGAGCCTGACTATAACCTGAACTTGTCTCTTGGTACTAAAATAATTTAGGAATATAAAAAAAAGAAAAGGTACTGGTAACTTCACTCACAGTTTCTCCAAAGGCAGGACTCACCCTGTCTGTCTTCTCCTCAGGGGGATCAGGACAGGATGACACCTCTGCCAGGGCCACTCTCAGGAGAGAGTCGAACAGAGGTACAGCGAGGTCAGAGTTCACCACCCCTGAGCGAGAGAGCTGGTCTCTCACCTCAAACAGGGTCTCTTCCACTGACTGGAGCTACAGACAAGAGAAGACGTGGCAATTAATGACATCTTATTTAAGATACTGATTAAAGCCAAGGTAAATTCATTTGTTTTGTGTTTGATGTGGTCACAGATTGGCTGTTCAATACAATATAATTCAATGTACCTGATAAGAAAGTTCAGTTTCGATCCTCTGCAGGGCTGAGTTAGCACTGTGTAGACAAATAGCCAGTAAGGCCTCGAGGAGACGAATACTTTGCAGTTGCCACTCTTCCTCCAGCTTCTTTGCTGGATCTTTGGTTTTTCCCTCGGGTGGTGCATTACAGTGGGTGTCAGCTGCGTCTTGAGTCGTCTCCTCTACTCCCAGCGAATTGGCTGGGACCGTGGACTCGGGACTGCCTTTGCCCTTACTGTCCCTTTTCTTCTTCGCTTTCCCATCCTTGGTCTTACAGGAAAGTTTCTGGATAACCATGGCCATGAGACGCAGGCACACATCCAGTCCCCCTAGCCTGAAGAACTGCCTCTGGAACAAGGGGCTGGCCAGGTAGATCCACCGACACACCGACCAAACATCAGCAGCCCGGCGCACCTGCTCCTTGGAGGGCAGAGCCACACTGTCGGGGGACAGGTACGGCAGCCGCCCACCAAGAGGCTCGCTGGCTGTGCTGTCATAACCTGATGTGTCCTCAGAGTCGTTGGCCGAGTCCCGGTCAGAGTCAGCCTCTTTGCTGACGCAGAGGAAGGCCACGCACAAGAAGAGGTTGATGACGTGGAGGTGGGTCTCTGCCCGGCTGCGGCCCGGTCCTCGTCCCTGCCCGCTCCGGCTCTTATGACGAGGATACACTTCCTTTAGGCCTTCGTAGAACTTGCTGAGGCTCTGCGGGCCCTCTCCAGCCCCTCGGGACCCCAGTTCCTCAGCCAGGCCCAAAACCGCCTCCCTTTCCTCAGTATCAGCACTCTCCAGCTCCTGAAGCACCCCGTCTACTTGGTGGTGTCCAACGCCTATAATCAGAGTCTCAAACACCTTCAGAGCCAAAGAGCGGGTCTGGTCTAGGTAGATAAGCTCTGTCACCTGGTTGAGCCCATTGCAGCTGACGAAAAGATCTCTGATCACCCTGTTAACAGAAAATATAAAGAAATAAGCAAGATGAAATAAAAACTACACACACAGATAATATGAATGTGTGCAATCAGAAACACTCAGAACTCATTTTTCTGCTTTAAGAAATATCCCATTAATTGACTTACAAAACCAAGAAGAATACAGTATGTGTCTAACAAGAGCCGAAGAATCGATTATTTACGGTGGGTAGATTTGCCAGCAAGCAAAATAATTATCACAACTGAGTCTGGTCTATTAAATCTCTACAAGCCACAGCCATCACACAGGACTGCTCCCACTCTTACATCCCTTATTTCATCTGCTTGCATCAGGTCACAGATAATCATTTCCCCCGAGGGGCACAACAAACGCCTTTAAAAGAATCATCCAACTGCTATTAACATGATAAATGAACTGTGAAGGACACAATATTTGCATATTCGCACATTACTACTTCATAGACCATTTGTTTTGTTTTTTAAAATCTTTTGTCAGGCTGTTGCCGGGCAAGATATGCATGTTCTTATTTGACGGAGCCACATCAAACGACAAATTTCTGTGACATTGTGACAAAGTTATCTGAAGCTGAATTATATGTTCAGTTAGTTAAACAAAGCTTATTAAGTTTGTTTACCACTGGTGTAACATTATTACGGCAGTTCTGAATAATTAATTATGCCATAACAATGCTGAGCAAATTAACTTAAATTGTGAAGGTTAAAGCAAAATTTGGTTAGAGCAAAACAAGACTCTCAAGAGATGTGGTGACACTATACATTGACTGATATTAAGGAGAACACTCAGGCGTCTGTAGAGGATTGTCTACCAGTAATATTGAGCCACAGAAAAGATCTGCAGCTGAAACTCTGAACTCAGAGCATGAAATACATATATTTAATAGATTATTAACTTGCTGATTTTTTCCTTAATTCAAACCATTTCTCCAGCTTTCCTCTTAATTAATGTTAAGTTGATTTATTCTGCTTTTTCAGAACATTTCCTCTTTTCATTAGTGGTGTGCGAGTCTGTATGGATGAAGATCCATTAGCCTACCTATTTGATACTCTCATCTGAAAAATGTGGAGTTCTGTTGCAGAAAGCTACAGAGGCAGTGTGAGATGATGAAGAGGCAGGCGAGATGTCAGATGATGTACAGCTCCGAGAAGATGACTTTTCTTTTTGGTTATCTCAACAACAACTTCTCCTGTTGGGCATGTTATTAAATCAATGTAGACACTATAAAACTGAGATGAAAAAAGTGACTTCTGTAGCATTGGGTAACTCATTTATTGGAAGGATAATATCAGTCACACATAAATATTTTAGACTATTGCTAAAGACCAGTATGTGAAGATAGCTGGAGTAATATCCATGTTCAACAAATATATGTACTAGATGCTTTAAACATGAATGTGCATGAAATAAATGAATGATGGACAACTAAGGGATGTACACAACTGATTAGCTTAACGATCAAAATTATTTGGGGTCAGCTAACCTTGCACCTACAGTACTTTTTGAAAAAAAGCCCAGCAGATGGAGCTGTATGGTTTAATCGAGTGAGACTGAACATATGCAAGGATGGGCAGTTTGTGACATATTTAACTGCCTTATTCAGAAACAATAATCCAGGAAGAATCATCCTATCCTATCATCACTTTGATCTTGTTGTATGTGTTACATTGTGGCAGCCAATGTTACACGCTAAAAAACATGAGTCTACATTTCATTCATAAAACCAGGATGGATTAAAGTAAGCAAACACTGCTCTGCCAAGAGCCAAGAGCCAAAGTTTTGATAAAGTTGTGTAATTATGATAAAATATACTCAAATGGGTAACTGTATACAAGACAATTAAAAGCTGAACAAAGTGAAATTCATAGAGCTATTTTGTTGTTCAAAACAGCCAGAAGAAAGAAATATTGCACTCTTGTAGCTACAGTATGTTGATTACGTTGCTATTCTGTTTAAATCTAAGAGCAATCTAAACACATACTATTTTGTGCCCTTAATTGGTGGTAAATAGTTTAAATCAATATGCTTGATTGGGCTAAATCAAGCCATGTATTGCCTCATTACTTGCAATTTTATTGCTGGAATTAATTTACTGAGTACTGAAAATTCACTTCAACTACAAATTAAAGTACTTAAGGTATGAATCCCTGGTACAACTAATCATATTAGAGGACCTCTTGATGCATATGAAGTACAAACATGTATTAGGCATCAGTATACTGAGATAGCTGTGGGAAAACTGGAACATTTATGATGTTAAGTTGAGGTAGTACATGACTCATGATCTGTGAATTAGAGATATATTTGGATTTAAGACTGATATGTGTAATGTACTTTTACATAGCCATAATAACTCAAATTGTCTCTGTAAGTATCTTTTGAAAAGGCTCACATGAAAAACATCAGAGCTGTAAAGACTTTGAATGTCAGTCAAACCTGCAGAGAGCAGAAAACCATTCTCTGAATGTTAATGAGGAAACCTATCAGCCCACTGCTGACAGAACGCCTCAAAGCATCCATCCATCCAGTTTCTATACCCACTGATCCTGTTCAGGGTCGCAAGGGGCTGGAACCGATCCCAGCATACATTGAGTGAAAGGTGGGATACTACCTAGTCAGGCTAACTTACACTTCCCTTGCAGACTACTGTACTCATAACATGTTACATAAACAGTCAATAATCTTCCATGTCTCACTCTGTCCACAGAGCTGTAATAAATTATTGATTAGCATCAATTAGCAATGACCTGGAGAGACAGATCTAATGGCAAACAATGTTCAAATGGATTAGGTGTCTTCCTGCGAGCTGCCGAACTGTATCTGCTTTATGTGATGGTAAAAAAAGAAGCAGCATCCAGTTCTTGAGTAAGAAATTTTCAATGTTACCATCTGCATCACTTTAATGTAATGAGATATAAGTCTAACCACAGATTACTGATGCTTCAGTTTACTTAATCCAAGAACATTGATCATTTTCAGACAACTTGCTGCTGCACATTTTTCTACCTAAAATATGTAAAACACATATTTAAAACACATCTTTATCAGAACTCTGAAATGCAGTCAACAGGAAAAACTCAGATTGACTAACAGTAACAGTAAGATGACGATCAGGGAACATTTTGACTTAAGAAAAACACATTTTAGGGTGATGTAAAATAGCTCACCTTGATTTGAGGAGGGTAGGTAGTGTTTGCAGGTATATGAGAAGTACCTCCACTGGCAGGCACTGCGTGTGATAGCTGCAGACCTGAGTACAGACAGTGGAAACCCCCAGCTGTTGGGCATGGTGGGCCAGCTCTACCCCTCTCTGCAGCACAGGGTTGAAGATGTGTGTGTAAAGCTGCCACTGAACTATGGCATTGCCCCGGAGGGTCAGGTGGCACACATGGCCAGCTATCTGCTGGCTCAGCTGCCAGTCCTCACCAAACACTAGTTCTTGGTAGGCTTCCAAGGCATCCCACTTCCACAGCATGTCCTCTGCCCCCCCTCCACTCGGCAGAATACCCTGGGAACGGTAACACAGACTGGTAGAAATGGCTGAAGGTTCCCCGTGCTGTAGCGTCTCCTCCAGACCTGGCAGCTGGCTGCTGTCCAGAGTGCAGATGTTACAGGAGGCCAGCTTGGCTTTCTCTGAGGGCTGACCACCACCAAGTTGGTCCAGGATCAGTCTTCCCAGAACACTTAGAACATGAGACTGGTAACTACGCAGACCTGGAGCTTGGAAGGCATGCAGCAGGGGTCTTACTACTGAGCAGGGGTCCATACAACAGCATATTCCAACAGCCTGCACCCCAGCCAGTACCTGCAACACAGCAGGTCCACTGGGGGAGAGGCGCTGTAAGAGCCGCAGACATTGGTGAGAACAGGCAGCCAGGCAGCAGCAACGCTCAGGGTAACGCACCGCATCACCTTCCATCCCTTCCTTGCCTTCTCCATCCTCTTCAAAGGGATTACGTCTGGCGGCCTGCTTGAAAGCAGAGACAGGCAAACCTGACAGGTCTCTGTGGTGATGCAAGAAGTGGGAATATTCACAGCGACGGTGACGTCGTCTTGCACACACTGACTGATGCAGCTGCTCTGATTTTGCCTTCTTAACAGCACTGATGATCTTGAAGACACCTGCAATGAGACCTCGTAGCCTCTCTGAGGCCTCACCTCCTACTTCTGAATCCCTGGCCCTGCCGATTCCCTCCAGTCGCAGCACTGTGGCCTCAAACAGCTCCAGGCCACGGTGCTGGACAAACTCATGGATGAGCTCCAGTGCCTGGCTAAAGAAAAAGGGGTTGGGTGTGGAAGCCTGCAGGCAACCCAGCAGCACTTGTAGTACCCCCTCTAGAAGCTCCGGAAGCAGCAGCGCCCTGTGGCGATAGCGAGAGAAAGAGAAGTCATCCTGGACCTCCTGCAGGGTCTTCTTGGGGCGAGGAGCGAAGGGGTTTGTCTGCCTGTCTAAACAGCTTCGGATTTTGAGGGTGGCTCTCAACAAATCTGTCAGGCTGCGTCTCAAGCTATCTGGAAGGGTTTCACTCTGACTCACATCCACCGACATCAGGTGCAAGATGGTGCGTAGGAGCATCCTCTGAACCAGGGCGATGGGCTCTTCTGTCCAGCCTCCAGCAAGCTCCTCTGCCGCTGTACCACCTCCACCCCCTCCCCCTGGACCACAGCAATCTCCAAACTCAGTCAGGATCTCAGTGAGAGTGGGTACAACGCTGACTGCCAGGCCAGGGTTGTGGTTGATGCTCATGTCAAACTTACACACCTTTTCTAGCAGTGAAAGCAACACATGGCAGAGATCAAAGGGTGAGTTCTCCATGCGGTTGAATATTGATATTGCAGCGGGGTCTGTCAGGGTTTCAGTGTCCGTTATCTGGGACCCAGGGGCTCTAGGATGAGGGTATGGGGCACTCATGGTTTCGGTGTTGGTGGCGGTGGATGTTAACTGCGAGGCGTCTGAACGATGATGTTGACAGCTTACCCGGATGGTTGAGCCGTGTGACCTCCGGCTCCTTGGGCCACCCGGGCCAGAGACAGCTTTGTCTTCACAGTTGGCTTCTGAATCTGAGGTAGAAACCTGGGACCTCCGAGCATCCTTTACAGAATATCTCTGGGCTGTCCTGCGCAACCTCCGTGATTTCCAGGAGCCGCTGCCGACACGTGACCTCTTCCCCGGATCCTGTTCATCTGTGCCAGTCTTCTGTCCTGTTCTGAGAGGGACGGCCTTCACCTCCCAGTTAAGGAAAACCTCCAGTAGGGACGGCAGGGTGAAATCTGTCAACACAGAGAAACATCATCCATCAGTTTTATTCTGGATGTACTAAGTACTACATACATACCAAATGCATTTCTAGATGTACAGACTAAGTTAAGGGTAATTAATATCCAAATAATTACATTTCAGGCCTTGGGACTTAATATTAATACTTTTCTAACACCATTCTCCCAAAGACTGACTTTTCAATTTACAAAAAAAAAAAGAAAAAAAGTGTTAGATAAGAACCATAAAGCTCAGACGCATGTCAGCAGCTAATCCTTGTTTGTTAAACACATTCAGTGCGTAAGGATTAATTAAAGTAAAAATGTCTAGGGTCCATGTTAGAGAGGCTCATCAGTCCAGTACTAAATACCGGTGTCATCCTAAGGTCACAGGCCTCTGCCGTCAATCGTCTTCTGTTGTGTGACTGCCTCAGTTTGTAACGCTAAAATTGTTAAAAACGGATTTATCTATTTGAAAATTAGTATGATACACTGTCCGCAGTGCTAATCAAGTAAACCGAGAACGTTATAAATAAAAATAAGCCGTTTGATGAACACTATTCACACTCACATTCCATCGCCTCCATGTCACCAGACCAAACCTAATGCTAGAAACACTGCTTGACCTTAATAATCGGTAAAGCATTACGTAAAAGAGATTAAAGATTAAATGAAACAAATATATAAATAAACACAGCTAGAACATTGCTGACCCATGAAATTCAGTCTGCAGCACAGTTCATCTGTGCAAACGATATTAAAGTTTTTGCACATCACAGAACTGCGATTTCGAAGCAAATTTTATACTCATAAAGTGAAGTATGTAAATTGCTACCATTAGTTACAGACCAGGAATAAGAAGTGGTCACATGCCATTACAGCTGGATGGTGGGAGGCATGAACTGTTAACATCAACATGAATAAGAACAAGTAATATAGAAGTATATGTGGGTACCGACCTGGGGCTTTTTCCTCCTGTACAGGGATCTTCCACACCAGCGGCAGCAGAGACAACAGCAAAGTGAGCAGCTCCTCCCGGCAGGTCAACTCCTGACAGTGCAACAAAACACATTGAGGTTACCGAGAAAGCTTTGGTCACAGTCTGATGTCACATCAAGACACTCCCACAGAGACAATCTCTTGTCCGTAATCAATACCAATGTCCTTATGGGTCTCCTTACTTTTATCAAGAAGTCAGTCACTTTAAAGATTCACGCTGAATCTAAATTGAACTGTTTTCCAAACTGCTTTTCAGTCTTTACTTAGAACTACATACTTTGCATTTAGATAGCTAGTAAGTTAGTCAACAGTGTAAGTGTGTCTGGGAGCAATGTAGCATGTACTTGACAGCCTTACTTCTGAGACCTGGAGGATCTCATGTCTCTGCAGAGCATTCCCCACAGCAGAGAGAACCAACTCCTCCATGTGTTAATTAAAACAATCAACCTACTCCTTCTTGTGTGAATTAAAAATGATGAGCTTGCTGGTCAGAACAAAGCACATCTTCTTTTCACTGTTTTATAGAGTGGCTAATATCAGTGTGAATTACCATGATATAAACTATTACATTTTGTGTGTCAGTTCTATTCCAGGATCATTTAGATATCTTAAGTATAATGTTAAGCTACTTATTGTTCATCTAAACTGTCATGAAGAAGAGTGGGAATGTTTTTAGTAATTTAATAAATAAGAATATTTATTCTATTACTCACAGTAAATTATACTGACATGACCCTGAGTTATAGCAGAGTCAGAATTAGTATCGGGCAGGGTGGGAAAAGGTAGGAGTATTAAAACAGCATAGTAGATCAAACACATTCAAAATACATTTTCTACTAGATTTGAACACTAGATTTAACATTTGAAACCATGTTTTGTTAAAAGTAAATGATTCTATCCCATTTACAGATAAATGTTTATAGTGTCTGGCCCTGAATGTGACTCCACTCAGAACACAGCTGACGCACACTGCTGACACACACAGCTGGGGCTTGTGATAACACTCTGGCACATGAATGTATTACATTTCTGTAATGAAAGCTCCCATTAAAAGAGAAAACACTGTGTGTGTGTGTGTGTGTGTGTGTGTGTGTGTGTGTGTGTGTGTGTGTGTGTGTGTGTGTGTGTGTGTGTGTGTGTGTGTGTGTGTGTGTGTGTGTGTGTGTGAAATTAGCTGAGCGATATAACGAATACTCGGCCACGGAGACACTTACACAGGGTCACATTCATCACGTTACAATATTTCATTCAATAATGCATTTGTTACCCCAAGTCAGAGAATTACACACTTCTTTAAAAGGGACATGAAACGTGCATATTTCCCAAATATATTAGAAAAATACCAGCACAAAATCAGATTTTAAAAAGCTGTTGAGAATATAGATGTGAAAAACAGATTTTCGTATTTTTTTTATCCATATAGAGAGTGACATCATTGCCTACGTAACGGTGTTGGTTGGTTCCACTGGTGACAAATGAAGTCAGCTGAAGCATTTCTGGGCTCTTATATTTGATTAATTTCTAGTTTCTATTCTGGTGCTACAACGGTTACTGGCACTAGTTTTTAGAGACTAATTATCATCTGACAGTATCTAAAATGTATGCTGGTCATGAATAAAAGCAGTGCATTAGTGAGCAAGTAGAGCTGACATCGGCCAATCAAAAATGCTTATTTAGTTGTGAGCCAAATCCAGCATGACAGAATGCTGGATGGTGGATGGTCAGACGATGATCACTTATGAACTTATTTCCTTTTGGAACATGTTTTCAACCAAACATATTGTGCATTATGTTAGTTCAGAATGGTTACAATGTGAAGGAAAAGCTAGCGATCCCAGAAGCTATAAAACTTTATTTTTTGCAAGAATTGCAAGAAGAAACAAAATGCTAAGAAAAATATAACACAGTTTCTCTTTTCTTTGACATGTTTACATCTGTCATGTTTGTCAGATAAGATGATTAGAGTGGAAATTATATAAACTTCACTGTTTGGCATGAAAATGACTCGCTGATCACATCTTTCTATCTGTAGCCTTTTAAACAGATTGGCATTTATATTATATCAAAAGGCATCCATGGCTGATGGATCCTTGTCCAAATACTTAATCAGTCTATCTATATGGCCATGTCACACTATGGCATATTTTGTTGGCATTTATCCTGTTTATTCACATTCACAGCTAATTTTACATCACCAGCATCAAAACACTTAACACTTCATAAATCTATTATGTTTTAAGTATGCTGTTGTTCAGCTGTGCACCATGTCTGACGTGAGGAACTGGTCAAGAAAAACACAGAGCTGCAACACTCAAAGTTCATATTGTTTTCAGCTTTTGCCTCGTTTGACACTAGCCTTTTAAAATGCAATTCATTGTATGTGTAGAACTGTGGAAAGCCCCATAATTCACTCCGGATAAGGACATCTCCTAAATTGTTATTTGACTCAAAAACACTGGTCAACTCACAGATCTGATTAATATATATAAGCACACTTAGTACAGCGTAGCCTGAGCTCTGCTGGTGGAGTCTGCAGACGAGTACATCAATGTGTAGGCAGAGGAAACACTGGGCTCTGTCAGAGCCTGGTGCCAATGAGCAGAGCAAACAATGCTTGCTTCTGTGAGGCCATTCCTATCATTTAACATGAGCCCCTAAATAGAGTGTTCACAACTCACTGTCACACATAGGAGATGTTAAGAGACAGGGTAGCTGCTTTTGCCTCCATGGTACAGTTTCCCCCACCAATACTGGGAAATCTATTTAGAAAGATAGTGTTACAATCATATGTGGTGTATCATATAATTAAAAATACAATTAAATTAAATTGCATTTTACACACCATGCTAAAACTGATTACAGAACAATGCCAAGATCTTGTTTTTTGCCAAGTCAAAATATTGTGAGCAGCAGCAGCAGCAGAACAAAGAGACCAACTTTCTGCAATCAGTCAACCAATCAAACAAAGTGTGGGCATGTGTGCCAGCAACACCGCTAGCGTGGTTGTATAATAATTGGGTTAAATGTTTCACAGCATCTGAAAATGAAAATGAGCATTCATTATCGAATTTCTCAGTTCACTTCAGTCATGGATATGTGTAACCTACAGCTGAAATTAAATACCCTGAAATGCACAGTATGTTCTAGTGAATGTTATTTACTTTGTACACTAAATTATACAGAATCTTGTCATTACATAACCCTTTTTTCCACTACTGAGTTTATTGCACCCAGGTTAATAAATACCTCTTTAATCTTACTAGCTGATGTCTCTGATGTTTGCATAATCTTTGATGCTTGTAATATGCATTTTCATTATACTGTATGTCTACTGCAAACACTGTCTGCAATTTCCTTTTAATAAAACAATATTTGTTGCATCAGAAGTTATATATGCTTATGTGCAGAAATGTGAACGTGTAAGGCTCATATTAAACAGCTGTATAATAGTAAAATAGTAAAACAAACCTGCATACTTTCACTCGACTGATCAATACTTTTCATGATGATTAAATTGTGGTGTTTAGCATTCTTACCTGGTCAATGATGGAGTCCAGCGTGCTGAGCAACAGGAAGCCTCGTCCCCTGACCAAGTACTCTCCCAGTGCAACCATGTGACTCTCCTCCTCATCCTCCTCCCGTGCCTCCGCTCTCTGAGCCACCGCGCTGCACAGTTGATGTACATCGGTCAGGAACTCCCTTGCCAGTGTGTTACTGGCCCCACTCATGTCTGAGCTACAACAGAAGAGATAAAACATCAGAAGGCGATGGCACATTCAAATCTGTTGCACATCTGTAACTTAAAATACATGGTAGGATTATGAAGTTGTCTTTTGAAAAACAAATTGCATTATTTTCTTCCTTAATACTGTAAACAAAAATGAAAACTTTATATATTTTGAGAGTGGAAACATTGAATATGTATCCATCACATCAGCGTTTTGCTTATCCAGTTTTACTGTTCACTTTCGTTTTAATAAC
Organism: Scomber scombrus; assembly: GCF_963691925.1. NCBI lineage: Eukaryota > Metazoa > Chordata > Actinopteri > Scombriformes > Scombridae > Scomber > Scomber scombrus. The sequence goes on along the minus strand of NC_084981.1, from coordinate 9,411,814 downwards.
AACAAAAACTATTGCCACATTACTGTGTCATAAAGTGACCGTGGAAACTACTTACTTTGCAAAAACTGCAGTTTAGTGATGATCATACATAACTGTTTTATATGGTAACTGCAATTCAACTAATGTGACATAACAGCAGTTTATTCTCACTTCCACATTCTGTTAGGCTCAATGTAATGGACATTTCATAGACTTTGACACAGGTACAATAAGAATCCTTCACAAAGTCAAAGCCAATTACACAGAAAATTGGCCCAGTCATACATGTTGTAGTCATAAAATAGAGATTCATGCTTGAAGGTAAGAGCGCCTCCAAACAAGTATGCTTATGTTTCCCAACAACCACGTGTTCCTCTAAATGTGACTGACAATAAGCTGTAGGTCTCAGCGTAAGACACACACACACACACACACACACACACACACACACACACACACACACACACACACACACACACACACACACACACACACACACACACACACACACACACACACACACACACACACACACACACACACACACACACACACACACACACACACACACACACACAGCCCTAACACCTCTTTCCCTCCACCGTGAGAGATACACACCCCCTTTACAGGACAATCCCAATTACACAGCTCAATGTGAATTTACCAACATGTATTCAAGACCTGCCCCCAGGACTGAGCCATATCTAATCCCATCAAACAGTTATCTCTCTTAATTTCCAACTTGGTGTTACAGTAATTTCCACATTTACACTGCTACCATTCAGCTGCTACTCTAATCCAGACTTTTAAAGCCCTAACAATCATGTACAAACAGAGGAGTTTAGTTACGATGATCCACATCAAGAATCTAATAGCAAAAGCATATCAAATAATTAGCAATAAGTAATTTCTGACAATCGCCTGTTTAACATGTACATAGTGTAGGTATCATCATCTTACCAAATGTTACTGGGCCAAACAGTTTCCTACCAGTCATCTTGTGTTTGCTCCAAGCTTGACTGCGGCTTTGCTGGCTGTATCGGCATACCTCCTCACACGAGTGCTGACTGAATTTTCTGTTCTGCAGCACAAATTCCATTAAATTGGAATTTCAAATGGAAGCTTTCCAGATTTGCAGCAGATCAGCGTATCACATGAAAGCATGTGATGTCACATGGTGAGGGGACTGGCCTTCGGAATACTGACGAGCCCCCAATGCCCTGTAGAAGACCTCTGTAATCAACCATTACTCACAGTAACTGTCTTTGTGTTCTCCAGTACAACAACTGTTTTCAGATTTTTTTTTTAAATGCACAAAAAGGCCAACTAGAAAAAAAAGAAAAGAGTACTCTATCCTACAGGAAGATGCTGCTGGGTGTTTTTGTAACATGTTCAGTCTCAAGAACTGAGACCGAGGCTTCATCTTTATATGGCCAGGAGTGCAGTGATTTATTTCATTTCTATTTTATTATTTCTAATTCAATACTTGGCCCATATCAAGATCACAGGGTTTCACAAATAAGTAAATATATCAGTAACATCAATACCATAAAAATTCACAGACCATGACATTTTTCTGTTGATGCTATTCTTTTATTTAGTGTTGTTCTATTATTAGTTGTAACTGAGACAACAAGGTTAGGAAAAAACTAAATTGGCTAAACACATGCAACATGGTTTCTACTGTTTTCAAGAACCCGTATCCATATCGATGAACAGTTTTGGCGCTATAAGAACATGGGAAGCAATTTTTAGTCTTACATGGAGGGTTACTACTTGACTTCAATGGCACTGCGCCGACACGAATGATAGCAAGCAATGAAGAGTAGTTACATACTGAAAATAGCCTTGAGAGATAAGAAGGGAGCTCATTTTCTCAAACCTTACTGAATCAGATGATGGCCTGAAGAAGATGATGATCTGAAGTTGCTGGAGGCTCTAACAAAACAATCAGTCTTTGTGGAATCATTTCAGCTTGCATAGCCCCTGTATATAAAAAGGTGTACGAACAGTGTACCCCCATTAACTAACTATGATAATACAGTACTGTAAAGGCACCTACAGCTCTGGGACCAGAACACTTACAATACAGAATGTAATTTGAGCTTTAATACTTTCTCTCTGTGGAGCTCTAAAAACAGCCATAGTTAAATTAACACATGGGTACCTTTGAGACCAGCCATACACACCTTACAGATGTGGTGCAAACCCTGAGACTAAAACAAGTCTGTCTCTGAAAATAGAAAATTTCTAAAAAATGTAAATTAATTAATCCAAGCAAATTTCTATCAAAATAAAACACTAATGGTTACTGGTCATCGTTATTAAGCTTTTAGTTTTACATAAGAAAATGGTTATGTCTGAAGTTATACAGTTTACTACATTGATCATACCTTGTGTAATTTTGCATACATTCACATATTTACATTGATACTTCAATATGCAAAAAGTAGTTGGATTAGCCAAATATTTCAGCCTGATGGCTTCTATATCAGCTAGGGAGTTACAAAGTATTGAGTGACTCAATGCAGCCTTTTTTTAAGTTCAAGCTCGCCATAATAATTAAGAGTCTGGGTGAAATATGTTTGTCCACTGAATGGATATGGCTGGTCTCAAAGGTACCCATGTGTTAATTTTGTGTTTCCCCTTTGGCCAATTATCTTGATGTTCTTCACTCCAACTCAGTTATTTAAACAGTACAAGCTTTATTCGACTCTGTCCCTCTCTGTGTGGGGGAAAGCAGAAACTATCAGATTAATTGTGACACAGCAAAAGGCCTTCACAGGAGATTTAAGGATGCTTTAGGCAATTGATAATATCAAAAATACTCTCTGTGTTGGCATGTTTCCAGCTCGTAGAGTGGGACCGCTGCTGCACTGAGGAGCTGCACCGCTGCACGCCGGGCACAGCGCACCACAGGACGGATAGACATGTTACTGTTGTCCTGTGGTCCGCTGTGGCTGGCGTGCGGTGGTGCGGCTCCTCTGTGCAGCAGTATAAGCAGTCTCAGGAAAAGAGATCTGACAAGAAAGAAAGAAAAGGGCAAAATGGGATCCCTGAGCTGCCAGACAGCTGCTTGTCTAAAACATCAAACAGCTGCTTCCTGTTAATTTATCTCCAGCAGGAGGAGATGGAAAAGAAGAGAGTCACAGAGAGAGAGAGAGAGAGAGAGAGACAGAGACAGAGAGTCGGTGTGTTGTGCAAATTCTTGTATCATTTGTGCTCTGATACACAGTAAATTCATCAAATTCAATGCCCCACATTTCTAAACTACACATAATACAGCATCCATGCATGACTCAAACAGATAACTCATAGTCCTTCAGAATTTACGTTTCCCAGAGGTGTAACACACATGTAATATCTGGATATGCATCGTGTGCATGTACAGGAAGCTACAACACTAGCCCTACCGCATTATGGGTGTTGGTTAAAATGGATTTGTAGCCGACTGTCTCTCATTCTAATGCAACATCACTAGCCTGCATTATAGATGGCTACAAATGCCGAGGTGCGCTCACCTTGATGGCATATAGGTGGGGTAGGAACAATCTCGTTCCTGCACTACCCATTGGGGACTAACGGATGGTGAGGGTCAGGCTTGAACCCCTTGCTGGTTCATGAAAAATTCAGTCCTGAAGTTGATCATGCTCTCCGTTTGCAAGTCCTACTTAGTCCGTCTCAGCTCAGAAGATGGACATGACAGATGCCATTTGTGTCTTGGCATCAAACACCTACGGCAGGCACTGACAGATAAAGTTTGCATTAATTGCATCTGCATGTTGTTTGCACAGTGGACCTGCGAAGTTAGCCAGGTTTTGCCGGCACTCAGCCTCCCTTCAGGATCTGAGTGTCACAGGCAAACACAGGGTGATGCCTCCAACAATAACATGAAACAGAATTGTGATGAACCTTTGGCTCTTAAAGTGGACACATTATTCCCTGTTTTTGCCCTGATTAAGGTCCAGAACAGGACGCACTGTTCTATTGTGGCCTCAGGAAATATTTTCACTCACACACACTCATCAGAAAACAGGAGAACCGGAGGTACTGGAGCTTCTGGCCAGGCCCTAAAGTGTTCCTCCACCTACCGAGTGACTCCAGGGCTTTGGTTGCTATGATGGATGCTGGTACGATCTGGACCAAATGCTAGCCATTGTATCTCCAGGTGAAGCCCTCAGACCGGATGCCTGCCGTCCACAACTGCAGCGTAGAATCACTGATGACCTCTTACCGAGAGCTATGATAGAGCAGCTCGAATGGGGCATATTGGAAACTCTTTCCCACCTTGTTCTAGCTCAAATCGCTGACTCTCACGACTAAAGGAGTTGAAGCCTCGACAAAGAGTCCAAGTGACGCTTCACTGCAGGCATTTGCTTTCATGACCACAGAGCTTGGCAGACTGATGTCCACTTTGACCCTTGTCAGGGGGGTGCAGGAAAACACTTCACACGCTGCCTGTCATTCATTCATTCATTCAACTGCTATAAACAAGGACATTATTTCAGGTGCTTTAACCAAAACACCTATTCAAACTAATCACTTTTCAGCTGTGGGAACACATGGCTCACGAATGCTAATGCATGCACTTAATTCCAGGTAGTGCGTGTGTGTGTGACTTATTTACACAAAGCAGAGTACAAACAAGAGGCCCTGAAGGGGACCTAATGTCCCACAAATTCCTCATAAATATGTAAATCTATGCAGCAATGTACTCCAATAGCTAATGTACTGCGATAACTGTACACAGTCCATGTCACAACTTACATTATTTATCATTTACAGCATCATATTGAATATTGAACTTTATTCACTGTAGTATTTGCCCACTATTCCCATAATAATGTTCTTTTTTTCCAATGAGATGGTGATTTAATATTGTGTACTCTTCAAGGCTGCTGTTTTGGAGTCCATTATATATAGAAGCAAGGTGATACCCATCCACAGTGAGACAAAACCTCCCTAGTGCTACATTTAAGAAGTTAAAATCATAATACCTACCAGAATTTCAGTGCATCTTTGGGGCTGTGGTTGGGGTGATGCTGCACATAGTGGAAGAGGCAGAGGAAATTCTCTAGACTCTGAAGGCTGACCTGAAAACAGACAGAGATAAGACACAACAGTAGAAACATGAATTAAACGCAGATTAGTACTTGCACTCACATGAAGACAAACTGAGATGTAAAATGCACTGTACAAAAAAAAAACACTTCAAATGATATCTTGCATCATGACTGTGAATAGTTTTATGTTTAATAACTGATAAACATAATGGTAAATCCAGTTTGTTTGTAATGTTACAGAAACTAATCCTGTAATGCGGACCTATTACTCCAGCCATTGTTTATCAGATCAGATGCAGTACTGACCTTTCACACACATCAAAATAACACCAAAATGAAAGACAAGAAATATTTTAGATATTATATTTCAGATTTCTTTAAATAGGTTTCAGTTATTTTACAGTACCACTGAATCCGTGAATCTGGTGAAACAACAATCGTATAAAGACAAACTCATCTTCGTGTCAGTGCTTTCAGAGCCTGACCACATTCTCACCACCGGAATCGCCACAACAATTGGGTCTGAACAGCGAGACAAGCCACCTGACCGCTTTTAACTGCATTACTGGTTTGGGGGTAGCGTGTTAATACCTTCCTGGCAGACGTGTGATCTTCTAGGCCAGCGTCCCTGTGGTCCCCTCATGCCGCACAAGAGCTAGCTTTACACCTCTGCTAATCTGACACCACTGGCTACGTTCATTCAGGCAACACTGATATCTGACTGATGTGGCTGTGCTCAGTGTCTGGGTCATGAAGATGAAGAAGCCAATCACATTACAAACAGTGTGACCTATGATGCACTAAATATGCTGACAGAATGGGGGAAAAAACAATAATATGAAGTTATGATTATTGAAGGGCCCCAATGTTGTCAGCGTCCTTTAAAAAAGGTACTATAAGGCAATATATGAAGGTAAAATGTCCCTTTTTTATTCAACATGACGAAAAATGTCACCATTAGCTTTAATGGGTGTGGGTCCCTGTATTGTTTATATGATGTGTGCACGCAGGTGATGCAATATACACCCTCGACCATTGTTTCATGCTATTCTGCTGACCGACAGTTGGTAGCAGCAATATGAAAAGAAGCAAAGCAATGAGCCAGCAAAGGTAATGAAGAAGAAAACAAAAAAAATATGGTAAACAATGGAGGATTTACCATTTTTAAAATCTGACTTACAGATGTTTCATGAGGAAGGAGATTCATTCTACACGTTTATTAAACTTCAAGGGAGACACACAATGAGAAATACTGAATGTAAACATAACTCAACAAGTGCCTTTAATTCTTTTTTATTTTATATAAATGTACTTTGACTTCAATATACAATTTGTAAAACTGCTAGTATCACTCCACACAAATTTGGAGACAGTGACATGTTTGTGCAGGCAAGCTATGTCACAGCGACACCACAGCAAATCATTTAGTGACATCGATATGGATTTCTGCAAGGGCTCAATTATGGAAGCCATTACCATCATATATATATCTATAAGAGCAGAAAGAGACAAAAACAGAAAGCGAGTGATGTAAAACAGCCCTTTAAAAGAGAATATGGCGTAATTTATAGTTGTAGCATGTTTACTATTTTCGGTCTCTTTTTTTTTTTTTTTTTACATGTCTTAAAACAGCTCAAATCAGCTATGTGTGTCTGTGAAACTCATTTCCCCACTCTGTGTGACTAAAACACAAGAGGGAAACTTTCAAATCAGTTATTCAGGTGCCTGCATTTTTGTCACACCTCAACTTTTTTCTTGTAAGTGTCACGGTGAGTGCAGCCCCTAAAGTAACACTTATGGCAAAAAGCAGCTGCTCTATATATTTGCGTGGTGAGTCAACTTCCTTCCTGTGTCGAACAGTAAAAGCAACTGTTGTTTTCACATTATTATCACTACAAATAGCATCGAAATAGATCTTCTTACATTATTGATTGTTGCAAGTTTGTCACAAGCTAAAAAGATGTTTAAAGGTGCAACTTCCTATAATCTCAGGTGCCATGGTGATGAAGATGCAGAGTTGACCACACTCACCAGGGTCAGAGAGAAGGGGCAGGGAGGGTGAGACTTCAACAGCTGAGGCAACAACCCACCCCAAGCACTGAGGGAGATGGATGGGTGGGTTGGTAGGTAGGTAGGTAGGTAGGTTGGTAGGTGGGTAGGTAGGTGGAGGGGGTCACTGCACGCCAGGGGGCTGGACCACATCACACACAGGAAGAGGAAGAGAAAGAAAAAAGCATGGATCATGAGAGAGACAGGAAAGGACAGGGGCAAAACATGAAGGCAAACAAGAACAAAAAAAAAAAAAGGGTGAGAGAAACAAATGCAGCAACAGATGAGAGCAAAGATAAACAGGGGGAGGGGGTGACTGGCAGGAAATAAAGGCTTTAAGGTTGCCAGGAGCTGTTAGAAGTTTAATAAATAAACTCTGGAGCTATGCTGGAGTCTGTTAAAATCAATCTCCCAGAATGAGCGAGTATTTAAAATGACTGGGTCTATCCTTGCACTAACTGTTGTGTATGTATTCCTCTTATGGGAAACTGAGTTGTTCACGAAAACACTAATTTCCCAGCAATGGGGTTGTTTTTTCCTCTGAGGCTCTAATCCAATATTACAATGCACTCGGCACAAACCAGTCACCAGTTGAGGTGATTTGATAATGGAGAGACTGCCAATACTGATTAATACAGCTCAGGGAGGGAAATCAACAGTTTCACAAAGCTCACTTTGTAAACAAAAAAAAAAAGAAAGCTTTGACCTTTTCCTCCGCCGCGATCTTTATTTTCTCATATTGCTCAATTATGTTGATATTCTTTTCCCCGAGCTGTTTTATGATTTGCTGACAGAATCCATTTAAAGTAATTTAACCATATATCATTTGAAGGATGATGTGAGTATATTCATCAGCTTCCCTTTAGCTGTGAGGGGTTCAAAGAGAAATTAACCTGCAACATGATGATAAGAAAGACACAAACAACACAGATTCATTTCAGACTTGGGTGAAAAAAAATGCTGCTGCTTTTAATCATACTTATCATTATACTTGTGAGGAAATACTTCAGCTACAACCTGGAGCTGCCACATAAGCTAACACTTCTGTTTGTGTATCTAAGTCTGTGTATCGGTTTCCTTGGCGAAGCTGCTGTAATTTGTGGGCCAAAGTTGCTGAGACCTGTCTTTAAAACATTTTTATCCAACATGGCGATCATGGGAGGCCTAGTCATGGGAGTCTAATGGCTGAGTCACTCACGCTGGTACAGACTTTCCTCTCGAGCTCGCTTTGGATAATTGGGTAGACTACAACTTGGCAGAGGCAGTGAAAGCGATGTGATCCTGTCCTCGTGAGAGAGAGGGGGGGGGAGAGAGAGAGAGAGTGAGGACGTGGGGCGTGGGTTATGCAATGTTTTTTTCCGGTTTGAGATCCCTACTGATCTAATTTGACATTTGGGTGATGATGAGCATCATGAGGAGCCCCTAACGTTCCGCATTTCCTCACAAACTACGAATCAGAGAGCAGAGCCGCTTCACACAACCCCACAAATAACTTTATTTTTTCCCCCATTAAGACGCACGACAACATGTCAAGAAGCTACCATAAAGAGCATGCTTGTGTTTTTGTCAGCGTCAGGTCCGTATTGTCAAAAGAATTGACCTTTATTTGAGCTCAGCCACCGTGCAGGAAATGAAAATGTGTCACTCTCGGCTTCATTGTTTTCATTGCTAGTAGATAGCGTGCAAGCTGGTGTTGTCAATAAGAAGATGCCAAACAGCTTGCTCTGGCCTTTTTTTCCCCCTCAGCGGACAGGAGAGTCTGTGTTTTTGAGGTAGAGACCTGACTTAATAACATGCCACTGGGTGGAAAAAGCAGAGACATGGATATGGTTGGAGTCTGACTCAACCCAGAACCAAAGAGATGAATTATTCATCTATTCTGCCAATCGTTTGGAACAGCCATGAGACCCGAGCTAGTTGAAGTCAGGCTGAAACTAAGGGGAGGAACAACAAATGCAGATGTGAAACGAGTCCTGTGGTCAACTGGAAAAGCCTTAGAAAGTGACTTCACTTAAAAGAGGCTGGTAAACAACATCACTCAGGAAAAAAAGTCACACTGCATACAATTAAAAGATGATCAACAACTTTTGCTTAAAGTAGTTTGATGATCACAAGACATCATGATAAAAGCCTGACTGCATGCTTTTTTATGTTTGAACTGTAGCGCTTGATTTTCATTCAAAGTGCAATGTCCTTAGTCATGGTGAATTCACTAAAAAGTGATGATTTTATTACTAGCAGATTACTGTGACATGTGACATGGAACAGAATCCCTGCACTGATGTGATGCCAGATATGCTGTAATATAAGCAGGCCTGCAATTTCTACAGTCAATCAGTGCTACATGTGATTCTAACACAGCAGGTAGATTGGTTTGACTTCATTAGTTATGAAAGAGGAGCTTTGGTTGGAGCCCCCCTCCCCACACTCATCATTTGAGGTTAGCCGTTACTATGTGTGGCAACATGACGGCTGAGAAATCTCCAGTCCAAACGTGATCTGACTGGCACTTTTTCAGTTTCAGGTTACTTTGGAAATTACTCATCTGAAAGAGTCCTGTAGCTCTCCAACAAAGGTTATCTTTCCATCTTCTAATACAAGTAATGTCTTGTACATCCAGTAGTAATGCTGCCTTTAAAAGGTTATAAATAATAAAACAACCCACATTAGGAAATCATGTCATATCAAAAAGATCAGAGTTTAACTCACATATTACTTTGTACAAACAAGCCTTTTAATAAATGTATTGGCCAATCAGTCTCATCCACCTTCAAAATAAAAAACAAGAATATTTTCCATTCTACTAAACTTCTGTACGAAAACTACATATGAGACCAGTTAATGTAGCCATTACTTTTACACACTTTCAGTGCTCTTAGCAGCTCAGATGTGGAATATGATCCATTTGCATTATTGTTAAATGCTTTCAATAGCTGGAGCTACATATAACAGCTGACCTTAATGCCAGACAAACTATGAATGTCTTTAATAACACTCTGCAGCCTCTTACTGAAATATTACAGACATCTCTCACATTGTTCAGTCCCGACAAGCCAAATAATAAACTTTGTGGATGAAGGTGAACAAGCACTAACGTTCTCATTCACTCCTTTGCTCGACAAGTTTAATCTTCTTTAGACAAGGATTCAGGGCTTTGCCACAGAACGAATGTAAAGCACAGAACCGAGCTTAGAAAGCTAATGACGAGTAATGTGAATGGAATATGTGACCAGAGTTGTCCCATTTCACAAAATCTCGATATTTAATCAGCTTACACACACACACACACACACACACATACACACATACACACATACACACATACACACAGACACAGACACAGACACAGACACACACACACACTTGTTTAGAGACTAGGTGACTAAGTGCAGAGAATGGACATTTACAATTTAGCCGTTCACGGCTACACCGGTCAAAAACATGACTATTGTCAGACTAACAGAGCGACACTTACAAGATGAACCCGATCACCCCACAGGAAAATGTCAACTGCAACTGCAGGTCATCTTGTGTCATCCATCTCCACGCAAAACGGCAAATTCAATCAGAGTTAACATTAGTCCAAGACTGTTACTGACTGAATCTAAAGTCATTTAAGAGCGAGGCAGATTCAGCACAGATCAGACAGCTGGAGCCTTTTGACACCAGAAGACAAACAAGAAGTAAAGTGTTTCAAACGACTCGCTTTGCTGTTTTGAAACATCCTATTGGCTCATAACGAAACTCAACCAATCCACAAGCAACAAAACCCAGTCTCCTCCTTGGTTCCTGGCCAGGTAACCATTCGACTAAAAATGACTCTGCTTTTCAAGATTCAGAGAGACTGGGGAGAGTGGAAAATATACACTTTCATTCAAGTGTGCCTAAGGCAAATTATCTTTGTAGCAGGACGCACTAATATGCTGGTTTTGGCTCCATATAAAGGAAGATTGTAAAGAATGAAAAGAAAGGCTTGGAAGCAGTAATCCTGTTATTCTGCAGCTGAAATAACAGCACGCTACTTTATTGTAAATGCTAGAAATGACATATAACAAGTGATTTTTTTTTTTTTTAAGGTAATGCTGTTATGTGGGAGAATGGATGCGATAAGCAGGAAACTGATTCACAAGCATGGGAGCAGTGCTCTCCTTCAGATCCACCGAAATGCTTAGACGCTTTTTTGATGGCATTTCTACTTTCTTAGAAAATCAGCTACAGGGAACGATGGTCAGATTAGGAAACAGAAAGAGGAAGACTAGGGTCAACATTAGGTCGGTGTTAAACCACACCCACTGAACCATCAGGGCATCCCGGGGCATTTACTGGCGTTGAATTTTACGCTGTGTGACAGTGACAGAAACACTGACATTGGCAAAAACACAGATTCAAGAAGTAAAAAAGATGAAGAAGGTAGAGGAAAAGAGCAAGCTGGCGCACTACTGTTTTACTGTTTTTGCCTTCTTTGCTTAAAGTGTAATCACAGGATTGGCTACAGAACAGTAAGGAAGAGTCTTAAAATAAGGCCTCAATTGAATTAATGATCACTTTATGTTCAATGATCGCTGTATGTGCCTGGATACTACTGACTGCAGTGACTGAAGGACGGCACTATTGGTGACATGAGAGGAATTTACAGTAACACTGATGTGATTGGCAGAATGAGATGGAGCAAAAAATATTGTGTCCAAACAGTGCAGCAGTATTCATGTGACTGCTGCAAACTGTCACTGTGTCCTCAGATTGCAGCTGTGCTCATTTCACCATTTCTCTGCGTCACACACACACACACACACACACACACACACACACACACAGGACTTTGATCACTGAGAAGTTAACAAGCGGGGGAGCAAACACAGTCTTCCCAAGAGAGTCGTCACAACAAAAACTGACAGTAAAGTTTCCATTAATAGAAAGCCACAGCTCGCTTAGCGCAGTCCGAGCTTTAGTATTACTATAGTAACTGAAGACAAGCCGGCACCATTACTACAGCTGATAACCTAATGCACGCCAACATGATTAAACAAAGCGATCAAGCATAACACACCATCACAAGACACAATGACTATAGCGGAAGGAAGTCATTATTTCCAAGAAAGGAAAAAATCCCTGCAGGCTTTCTCAACTCCCATTAGCTTTAAAAATGATAGCAGGTCTTTCTTCAAAAGGACAATTCACACATTTTAAATCAGGAATAATAGACTAACATAATGGTTCAATCTGCTCATCTGTACCCTGCAGTCCAATCCTAATCCAAGTCTCGTGATCATGGCTGTTACTGGTTGTCTGACAGCAGAGATGAGTGAGGTGGAGGTGGAAGGGGGCAGAAATGTCAGAACCACTGCATATCATTTCTGTGATACACCAACACACAAGAACGAAAGCACACTTGCGCAACGCTTGTAATGAACAATCTGTGGTTAGCACCAGCTTCCACCTCTGTGCACTGACTCAAGCTCCTGCTTGAGGTTTGTGTCAGTTAGATTTATGGTTACAAAAATGGCGCTCGGGGGACGTCAAAGTCAGTTCGAGGCATGTAAAATGCAAAAATGGACAATCGTTTTTCTTCGGTGGTATTTTTACTTCTCTGTGCCACCACAATGAATGTATGATGAGAAACCAAGTGACTCTTGACTGAACTGAGTGACTCTTAACTTAGCGTGACTTGAGGAGGCAACAAAACATGTAATCAGTGGCCAGCATATCTCCAAACACATACACGCATTTTAAATTTGAAGCAAGTTTCTGTAAACTGTTGTTTTTTCGTCACTGTATCATTTTCTACGGCTGCAGAGCATTTTACAACAGTCTCTTCTAACTCATGGTCGCTCACTGTGAAATAGCCAAGGCAAAAAACAGCAAAGTAATCTCGGCAGTTTAAATTACAAGTAGCAGACTAAACAGTGTTTGCTATTGTTGGGTGACATCACCTCAACCAGGAATGAAGCAAAAATGTCACAACAACACCGGGGTGCAGTAATGTGACATATTTGCATTATGTTATGACAAATTAAACAATAAACCTTTGTTATTTGGCAGTGCTACAAAACAAAAACATGCTGAACCTACCAGTCTGAGAGTTGTATCATTGTGAAATTTCAAATGAAGAATATATGAATGAAATACTACACAGGAGCAACTTTGCAACAGAAACACAATGAAAACAAATATTGTATCTCCTGTACAAATGAGAAGTTAATGTAACTCTTTGATATACCTGACTTTATTCAGGACTCACCAATGTTCTTTTCCAGGATCACAGCTCTGTGAAAAGTTAGCATCCCCACCACCCACAGAAAGCAGCCTGAGCTGAGTGTGTATCCCACCGGCTTCACACAGTGACTGACAGCAGTGCCTACCTGCAGATCCGCTCCTTGAAGTCTGCAGTCCATGTACTTTTCCCACGCATATGACAGATCCGTCTGTTGTGGACTGGCCATGTCGTCCGCACCTCCCTCCAGGTGCAACACCAATCAAGGCGTTGAGGAAGTCAGGAATAATAAAAGTCTCCCTTCCCAATCCTCCAAAGTGCCCCGGACAGCACCGAACCAATCCCCAAATGTTCTCCTCAAGTCATTCATAGCAGATTCATGATTGGCTGAGCTGCTTCTCCACTTTTAAAACAGGTACCTGCAGATAAATACAAAGTGTCAGTGGTTAGCAGAGTACATTTAGCGTCTATCCACTGACTCGAGAGACACTGACGGTTGTAAAAGTGACGCACTTGAACCTGACTTGAACCTGACTTGAACCCGAAACTTTGGCCAGGCGAGCCTGACACACGGCAGCACAAGCAAAACAAAACCGACTCCGGCTGCAGCCTCAGCTAGCTAACAGCTAGCTAGCTAGCAGCTGACAGACGATGTAAAAGCAAATCACTTCCGGTATAGGATTTTGTATTCAAAATAAAAGCGCTTCACTTGTTCCTGCAAGTCAGTGGTTAGCAAAGTGAGATCCTAGGTCCCCAAGACTGAGGTTCTTAATGAGGTTGGCAGAATATATATATTTTGTTTTATAAAAGCCAAAACCTTACCAGATGGAGAAATTGGGGAAAACTTATTGTATGTACTATTCATTATTTATTATCTTATTCTAGGTAAAACTGAAGTATTTGTTCTTTATTTTAGTATTCCCATTTGATGCTACTTTATACTTCCACTCCATTACATTTCAGAGGGAAATATTGTACTTTCTATTTCTCTACATTTATCTGACAGCTTTAGTTACTTTTCAAATGAAGATTTGACACAATTAATTATATAAACACACTTTTAAAATACAACACATCGTTAACGATGAAACCAGCGGTTTCCAGCCTATTTGGCTTTCGACATGTGTAGTCGCGTTCACATTTCAGATGATATGTTAAAAACTCCATCAAATACTGATTTTTCCTTCTAAAATTATCTCCCACAATCATCTCACAAGTTATCTGGTGATCCTTTGGGGCCTGATCCCTAGGTTGGAAACCACTGGACTAAACTAGTGGTAGACAAAGGGACTAAACCACTACCCTTACTGCAATAATTTAACTACACCAGGCTCATAATACTAATGAACTTTTACTGAAGTAGGATTTTTCATGCAGGACTTTAAATTGCAGTATTATTGTATTGGTACTTTTACTTAAGTAAAGGATCTTCTTCCACCACTACAAGACTTACATATTTAAATGCAGTTGTTTTGTATGTGATACCATCGCATGATTCTCTTTAAAAATGTGAAAAAAATTACCTTAATTTCTTTGCATTACTCGGAAAATGTTGTGACTTGGTAGTTTACTTTGACAGATCTTTCCAGAAGCTCTACGAATTTTAATAGCTAGCTTGACTGCAAAAGGCATACGCAAGATATCTCGATATTTTTAACCATAATATTTGCATAAAATGTCACATTAGACCTCAGAGCCGCTATTTGGAATCAGTAATACCAACAGGCCTAATAAGTAAAAGAAACGCTTTGTAATATGATGTCATTTGTTAATATTTACAGCGTTAGTGGCTGTCCTGGTCGCTGCATCGCATCGCTCTGTTAACGGCAGCTGTCAAAACTGTTTGTATAGAAAAAAAGAAACCAACACATCACTAACTACATTCACCAAAACAACCAACTATCCCCGCTGAAGCTATATTTTTATTATAGTCGTAATATCCAGGGAAGAAATTATTTTCATACATACCTGCGTTTCCCATGAATTACAGCCTGCTAATGCTCGTTAAGGGGTGAGCAATCTGGGTGATTTACCCACCGCGCTGACTGCAAGGCAATAACAAATTTACTTCTTCTTCGTTGGTTTTTCGGTGGTACTACAAATCCACATAAAGGTGCATGCTGCCATCTGCTGTACCGCAGTATGTAACATCAAGACAAGGTTGGGACGGTTACTTGGGAAATGTAATAGGTTACACATTACTAGTTACCCTATTTAAAAAGTAAAGAGTAATGTAACTATTTCAATTACTTAATCAAAGTAATGTAACATTTTGCATTTGATTACTTTTTGATTGCTTTTCTAATTTTCTAACGAATGTTTTCAACTGCCCACCAAAATCTAAGTTCAGGTGTTTTTCATGGATATTGAGATGATTTATAAGGGAGTTCATGTAGATTTTGGAATATAAGGTAAAGATATTTTATGAAAAAAGTTAAAAGTCTGCCATGGGCTTAACACAATTTAAGCCCATGTGTGTTTATTTACACACACAAAAAAAATTTAATTAACAAATTGTTTTCAAAGAATTAAAAACAGCAATATATGTATTCAGTAACATGTTAAATATCAAAAAATGAGTAAAACCCTGAGCAAAATCTTAAAGGTAAGACTTCAGATGTAATTTTGTAATTAATAATGCTTAGTAATGCTGTTACATGTAACTAGTTACAACCCAACCCTGCAAACAAACAAATACAAAATAAACTTTATAAAGAAGTTATATTCTGGGTATTAAATAATGACAACTCCATCACTTTATTGATAGAAAACGTCACTTACAAAATGTATAATTAAAAAAAACTAAAAACTAAACAATAAAGTATCATAACAAAGTAAAGATAACATGAGTTTACTTTCAATTCAGTTTGTCAATTTGTTGATACAGTGAATATGGTAATGGGACAGAGGAGTGAAAATAATATTAATAGATATAAAAATGACTTTGCTGTTGTTTATAAGTTTGATAGACACAAAATACTTTCTAAATTCAATCATGAAAAATGTAAACAATGGAGACCTCGAGAACTTGGGTTTATGGATGTGAAATTTAGGAAGACAATGACAGTACCTCCTCTTCCTATCCTGAATATGCCACCTGCCGAGTGAGGACTGTAATGTCTTGTAATGACTGTTCACTTTCACATTCATTTTGTTGGTGACTTTTTAGATTTACCTTTGCTTGGGAGGTTGGAGGTCATAGTCACAAATATTCCTGGTTTCATTCTGAGAGATACATATAGAATCACTAAAAGACCTACACGTTAAGTCCTCTAGATGAAGTTTTTTGTTTGTTTGTTTTTTGTTTTTTCATGCAAACATATTAAAATGAAAGCGGACTCATATTTGACAATTAATATATCTCCATTCCAAAGATTAATGTATCTGTTTTGGTGATGGGCTAATAAACCTCGCAGACAAGACTCAGGGTCTCACTCTACAATAACTTATTATCGCTCATAGCCGGTGACCTGCCCACAGACTCCTGTTTTGTTTTCTATTGGATGACACGCAACTAATTCCCCAATCAGTCAAAATGTTTATCTGAGAGAATGATGGTGCGTTTGAGTAATCACTGTAAAGTAGTGTTTCCAAGAATAGATCCAGATCAATGTACCCTAAAGCACCGGTTCTCAACTTTGGTCCTTGAGGGGGTTCCAGGCGGACCCCAGAAAAATGAGGAATATTTTATTTGCACTATTATTTCATTGACTAGATGTTAACCCAATGACACTCATAAGAATAGCTATTCTGTTCACAGGTTTCACACTCTTCACTGTTAATCTCCCTGGCAGGGACGTGGGGGATAGACTGCTATGGAATACCCTGACTAAATCTCATCAGATTGGGATCTTTGGGACCACATCTTATTAAATACGGATCCACAGCCATCAGTATGGGGGTCTTTGACATCAGAAAAGTTGAGAACCATTGCATAAGTAGATTGGCATACAGGTAGCATAGTTAAGCCCAAAGTTAAGACCAATTCAGACCTCAAGAGCAAATTCAAAAAGCTAATTGTGTGTATCTGTAGTCACAGTAAATGTTTTAATATTACAAACATAAACCACTACACATTTATTTATAAATCCCAGTGTTACTCTGAGTCTTAATAGGTCCACTCAAAATGTTAACAGTAGGCCTACATGCCTTTAGTTTCGGTTAGAGAAGATTTTTCATGAGAAAAATATTTAGTTGCACATGGATGAATTGACAATTAATTAACTAGTCAATTAATAGATTGACAAAATCTATTGGCAATCTTGATAATTGATTTGTTATCAAGTAATCATTAAACTAGTTCCAGCTTCTCAACTGTGAGGATTTTCTTTGTGTTGCAGTAAACTGAATAGCCTTATATTTTGGAGTGTTGTATGCTAAGGGTTTAATCGTGATAACAGTCAATGGATTAATCAACAAAAACAATCATCTTTAAGTGCAGCCCTATTGAATGTCACAGTTTGAGGAAGGTTGTAGTTCTTGTGGTAAACATCCCAATATTCCGAGTTTATCGAGAGCCTCTTAACGCACCAGTGACGCGGGCGAGTGTCTCCCTTTTTTGCGGCAGTATCATGGAGATTATGGGTGGTAGTCATTTTGATCCCTTTTTCAAAGCAGATATGTCATCACCCCCACGACGTCATCCCACGAACACGTTGCTAGGCCACGTGACAACCTGTCTACAATTTGATTCCAGATGTGAATATACTAATACTAATATAAATATGTGCTAACACTTTGACACACTACATTTCGACACATAAGTAGACTCTACATTAATTTATATGCAACAGATATAACAGTAATAACCCCTACCTAACACAAGATGTCGCTATGATGAAGGTAAAGCCACAGACACAGCACACCAACATGTTAGAAAAATGTTTATTCATTTGCTGCACAGCACGTAAACTCATCCCACCAGCTTGTACAGCCTCTTTTTATCCTACTCGACAATAATACTTCCATGAGATAGCCTGATCCAAACATGCCACAGTGTAACACAACTGGCATGAGACGACGTCATGCATTGCTGTAATGAATTTCACATTAAATTATTTATCCCTTGAGCTTCATTCTCAGTTTATGTGCACTCAGATATGCAGTCAACATAATAGTGTTTATATTTACAATTCTGGAAGGCATTGGTGGTCATATAAAGGCAATGGGAGATGTAAAAATGTAGATAAGCATAACACTGAGCAATAAAAGGCACAGTAAGTTCGCCTCTGGTTTTCAGTGGCAGTTTTCAGCAGCTATAGTTTAGTAATGCTGAGTGGCTCCTAATTCGTGATCAAACATCCAAACAGTGTAATCTCTCAGAGCATGACAGCCTCGGTTCAGTACCCGCTGTCTCGGTCCACGCAACCCACTGCGTTGTCGGGACATTTGCAGGAGCGACCGTTTGGTGTTGCTAAACAGAGGTGAGTACAGCCCCCGTTGTTCACAGCACAGTAGTTTTGTCCTGGTGGAGGAAGAAAAAAACACACACAGACTCAGGGGGGTTTTTTATAAATCACAAGCCACTGTAGCAGGGGTCAGTAGGAACAAGCCTCTTCAATGTTTGTTAAACAGATATACACTGTACATACTTAAGGAAACACATAGCAAACTCCAGATGTTGGAGGCCCTCTCTCCCCGGGCTCCACATTCCCCGGCGTTATGCATGCAGTCTTATCTAGAAAGGAGGATGGAGCCTGTTGCTACTCTACGCACAATAACATCAGTCATTCCTTCACTTTATGATGAAGACTAGCTGGAGAATCCCTCCTGTGTTGCTTTCAGGTCAAGGAGTGAACCTGCGATATTTATGGTTCATAACCTGCACTCAGAATGCTTCACATAGGGTACAGAGGTCATGAAAGTGGGTTTCAGTTCCACTGCTAAGCCCTGAAGACTAAAGGAAATGGTTAATAAGTCTGACACAAAGGTAGCCCCCAGATGTACAAGGGTCATATTTTTAAGGAGGATCTAAGGTGAATATATGGTCATGTTGCATCCTTACAACTGGCATATTTACCTGAAGGACAGTGGGCGTAAGCTATGGCGATTCCATATAACTTGGTGCGTTTCTGAGGCTGGAACTCGTCTGACTCCCTGCCAGCATAGCGGTCCACTGCAATCACGGCATCCCTGGTGTAAACACAATCATCACAAGAGTTTAGCTTTCCGGGACTATCCGGGATGTAGAAATGTTAGCATCCCTCACTCGTGTTTTGTATAGTCTGTCAAGAATGAGTAAGGGTTAGTGTAGGTTTCATATTTGCAACTGACTCACTTTGTTGTAGTTAACTGTTGATGGGTGTACTCCCTACCCCCCCCCCCCCCCCCCCCCCCATCACCTCTCAACCTCTTCTTGCAAGGCTGCAGCCCAGGCAAGATCAGAGGAAGGGAGGCCCTGAGCTGGACACTCACAGACACTGAGGCTGAGAAATTGCAAGCAGCTGCCACTTTTTAAGATGCCTCTTCACCCCACATACACACACAGACACACACACACACACACAAATAGACATTCCAACCCCCACCTATTTAGCACTGGCTAACATACAGATTCAGCCGCATGGGAAGAAAGCTCCACAATCCCACAGTCTTGGAGAACATCAAGGCTTCGTGCCTTTCAGTGCAACGCTGATATGTGGGGAGCTTTTTGACCTTTGACCCACCATCCCATACCTCTACCTTAATAGACCTGAGTTCTTGCATTGAACAGTGGACCATAAATAAAGGCTACATTATGTCCTTGATGCTAATTTAAAAGTAGCCTCTCCATCAAATATCTGGCTAAATCCTTAACACAACATTGTTATAAATATTGTACTGGGAGCCTAAAAGTACTTAGTATTTATCTTGACTTTACACATCCCGTATGCTGTCAGTGGATAAAAAGTTCAAATTCTTAAAACACGCTTTTGATTATACAATGAATCAAACCTCTTCCAGTCAGTGTAGTAGATGTTCTTCCCAAACGACACAATTCCAAAAGGATATTGAACTCCCTCCATAACCTGTCTGCGATCACCCCGGTCAGGATGCATGCACTCCATTTTATGCGTGCCTACAGACAAGAAATTACAGTCAGTGCTGATCACAAGGAAAACATGATTTCATAGATGAGTCATCTGTCTAAAACCTACCTGCGTCTGCCCAACAAAGCATAGAGCTCTGCGAGTCGTAAGTCAAGCCATTCGGCAGGCCGAGATCGTCCTTAACTAGGACCCTCCTGTTAGATCCGTCCATGTAAGAGGTCTCGATCTTCGGGGCATCTCGGTTCCAGTCGGCCCAGTACAGATAACTGTTGTGAGGATAGGAGTGCTGTCAGTTCATTACTGGTATTTTTTTTTTTTACAAATTATTAATCAAATAATAAATGTATAATTAACCAGTTTTCCAATGGCTGATTCTGAGAACCTGACTCATACTAGTGGTCTCTTTTCCCCAAACATGGGTTCTCCGCTGGTTCTTTTACCCCTCCTTTTTCACTAATTGCATGTAGCTCATTTGAATGAGGGACCAGGGATTCTTTTGAATAGCAGAAAAACAGTTATTTAGCGTGGATCAGTCATGTCTAGCTGATATCCGAACAGTATCAGTATTGGGCTGATACTGTCCTGGTGTGTTAGATTGGTGCACATCTCTTCTTTAAAGACTACAGAATGAATATGGAAACATTCCTTGGAGATTGGTTGTTTTTAAGGGTTGCTCCAAACACAGGGCACCCCTGCAGGTTCAGGCTTAATGACTCATTCAAGTCAGCAAATAAAGGCTAAAAATGCCCAAAGAACACTACACACCCATTGGGGGGGTCAGCAATAATAGCACGGGGGTTGACGAGGTCAGAGTCTACAATGACACGTCGCTGAGATCCGTCCAGAGAAGCCACCTCAATGCAATCCTTCATAGAGTCCGTCCAGAACATGGTTCGTCCCAGGTGGTCGATGGCAAGGCCTTCTGGGCTATTCAAATCTTTGACAAAAACAATAAAGGCCACATTTTCAACATCACTTTCTTTCTTTATGTTCTTCTAATTCCAGCATGGCTGAAAACTGAAATGAACTAATTGAGTGAAGGATGAAAGTGAACGATCATGCTACCTGATCTAATGACTGCAGTGGGCTGTCCCCCCTGGATGCTGGCCTTGCTGATAGTTGGTGTTGTGATATCTGTCCAGTAGACCATTTTCTCCACACAGTCATAGGCCACCCCAATGATTACCTTCTCCTGCAGAGGGATCAGCAACAAACAATCTTTGAAGTGCAGTTTGTTCAAACAGGATTGGTTTAAGATATACACATCGAACAGATGCGCTTTTTTGACATTAACGTCTAGACATCAATCCAAACAAATAGAGCCACACACTGAGCATGAGCTTGGCCAGACTTGCAGGCCAGCTGGTCTGGAAATTCAGCGTAACAAGAAATGCAGATTGCCATTCCAAAGATGTCGAACTGATGTTAGTAATTAGTGTGAATGTCACCATGTGCCTCCAATAAAGTGTAAGCTGAGAATGCATGAGGCAGATGGGGAAATCACAGAGCAAGAGCAAGAATTATTACTAGCAAGGGAATGGACTTTAGTAAGAGGCTGAGCGGATGTTATATGCACAAAGGAGCAAACTATACATACTGCTGCTGTTTATGATTATTCTGTCTACTGTCATATGAGTGATCAAACATACCAAACAATCCTGACATGACATTATGCTTGCATTTTTAAGTCTTAAACTGGCTGTTGCATTGAAAAAGCACGAACTGTGTGATATTTCAAGCAATGTATCTGTCTGACATAAACAAATTTGCAGCAAAATATTCCTCCCTGTCATATTGCAAAACACACATCATAAACAAACATTTTCACAAGGAGATGGTGCCTATTAAGATTTGTTTTCAGGAAAAAAATAGTGTGAAGTGGGAAATAAGAAATGTTAAAGTGCAAAACAGAATTACTTTAAATTTCTTGGCAACCGATTCAAAGAAATTAAAAAATAAAAACAAGTCACACAGATCCTCTCAGACTACTTTTAGGACATCCTCTCTACTAGACAAGTTTATTTAAAGAAACTTACAGGGAGATGAAGGATAGCCTTGGCATCATCTTTCTTCATATCATAACCATCCATTGGGACATGCTCTATCCTGCCGCTCTGGGCGTACAACAGGTGTGTTCCTGAAGGCAGGGGCAGGACATCAGGTCGTGTGGTGGGTCCAACAGGTGGTGGCACACCACCATTGTCGATGCCTAATGGAGTTAAACACTGAAAGATTAGGGATCTTGTGGAGGTGAAAACCACTATGTTCTTTATAATAAAGCTGCTTTTTTTGGTTCATGTTAGTGTCTGTTTACTCATTGCTCATATATAATTCGCTACTGTGGTGGTCTCTTGATGTATATGATTTACTCACACATTGGTCTGCTGCCAGGCCCAGAGCGAGTCCCTGGGATCTCCTGTCCGTTTCGGTCCACGCACCAGCAGTATCCTGTGCTGCCATGGCACTGCATGGCTTCATAGGCACCGTTCTCGTCGCATACAGGAATATAATGTCCGACGGGAGGCCGTGGGCCCCGTGGACCACCTAGGACACTGTCTCTGTGGCTCTCACATTGCGTTTTTGTCCTCTCTGAAGAGAAGAATGAAAAATAATCTCATGAATGGACACAAATACCTTGAGTGTCACAATGTCACAAACCCAATCAGGAGCTCAGTTATGTTTTCTTTTGTCTTCTGCTTTAAGTTGGCCTGCACAAAAACTCCCACATCCCTCATAAGGCATGACAAAATCTTACTGCTATCCAAAGGAAAATGAAAAACAGGTCCAGCTGGCACCGATAGATTCTAGCAAGGAATTCATTTCCAAAACACTCCTCATGCCCCAAATGGGCAGGAAAAACAATAGTGCGAATGAAAATGATCTGTTTGCTATTCTTCTATGACAGAGCCTGCAAGTAGATGAAAGAAAACTACCAAACTGTCTGCACTCCCACGACAGACACCCAAAATAAATGTATAACAGCTCTGACTGAATCTTACCAGACAGAATAGAAAAAAATGTTGTAAGTAGACTGATGACGGCTAACTGTCAAAGCAACCAGGCTGTGTGAGTAAGGTGTAGGGTTTGCTTGTCAAAAAGTGA
This sequence comes from Scomber scombrus, assembly GCF_963691925.1. Classification (NCBI taxonomy): domain Eukaryota; kingdom Metazoa; phylum Chordata; class Actinopteri; order Scombriformes; family Scombridae; genus Scomber; species Scomber scombrus. The sequence continues at coordinate 9,388,382 of NC_084981.1, read as the reverse complement.
CAACATTCCAAAAGACTTACCTGGAGAGCATTGGAAACCATCGCCATAGTAACCTGGCCTGCACTGGCAGGTAAAGGATCCCTGAGTGTTATAACACACGGCGTCCTGGTGGCACCTGCCAGACTGGCACTCATCTAAGTCTACAGGCAGGAGCAAAATAGTGTAAGTGAGGACACAGAAGACTCTGTACTGACTACTGTATCAGCTGAAATATTTGCTGCAAGTCCCAATTGTAGTTTCCTTTTATAGTTAGGCATATACAATGTGATCTGGGTCAGTCTGTGCCCAAAAACTGTCCTCTGGATACAGAACATCAAGTAAAGGCATGGAATGGAAACTATGAATGAGTACGAGACCAGTGAAAACAAGTAGGCCTATATGCTGACTCTGGACCGGCACACATGAAATGCCCATCTGTTTTCCATGTATCACTGCAGATGTATTATGTAACTGATCTCCCTTCCCCCACAGCTGAGCAGATGGTTTAACAATTAAAGCCTCAAAGTTCATGTAGTAGATTTAAAAGCTGGACAACTTGTGTCAAAGGACTATATTGTTCATGTTGATGTTGATGATGTTTAGCCTGTAAAATGGGTACTCCCATCATTTAGAGAATATTTAAAAGTGAAGCAACAGAGGCTGAGATATTCTAATTTATAGTCACTAGTAAGGGCGAAGCTACAAAAACATTAAATTATACATTTCCCGTAATGTAATAGTTTGTAGATTCATCTCAAAATGATGATAACTTGTATTTTCTGTGACCTGGGAGTGAGTCTGATTTCATGGCTATTGTATAACCTACAAACTGAAAGTCATGAATTCCTGTGATTATTCTTCACACGTGTGCCTCTGTGCTGTACCTTGGCAGGATCTTCCATCTCCTGTGAACCCTGGCAGGCAGGTGCAGATATAGGAGGAACCTCCAGTGTAGCTGCACTGCGCTCGCTCAGGAATATCACATTCGTGTGTGCCTTCTTCACAGGCATCCACAGGGCGATTAATCTCTGGGGAGAAGAAGACAAAGAACGTACAACATTTTTGGTGCTGATTTTTGCAGATGAAATCTTGTTTGTTCCAGCATATAAAAACAAGACATCACATTAGACATTTAAACGATTTCTACTTAATATTTCAATGCAATTCATTACAGTTTACGTTCGTTTTTCTGAACTTGTACCTCCAGGTGAGATTCCTGGGATATATAATTGTACCTGCACACAATTCTTACCAATGCAGGTCTGTCCATCATTGCCGAACCGATATCCATCCTCACATTCACAGCGGAAGGTCCCGGGCTGGTTGTTGCAGATAGAATATGGGCCGCAGATCTGAAGATTCTCTCGGCACTCATCAATGTCTGATAGAGATGAGAGCCTGTTATCACATGCTAATAAGTGTCACATTAGGTCCAATCTTGAATTTGGAGCTGTGAAGTCTGGATTTGTCGAATCAGTGTCTTTCGCTATCAGAGATCAAATCTGTCAGGAGATCAGAGAGGAGAGCCTAATTAGATTTCTTAATTGCGAATGTTTCAAGATAGCATCTGTCTGAAATACATCCTTCCTCTTTCAACTGTATGTGCCTCAAAGCTCTTCCTGTCTGATCTCCATTGCAAAAGACCCTTGGTTGTATAGCGCATGGGCTGGGAATGAAGACCCGACTGGATATATTAACCTGGTCTGGGAGTAGGGGACATTTTGTTTACCATGTGGGACTCCCTCTACTAATTGTCAAGATTGTCCAGTTCCCCAGGAAGGAAGACTGTAGAGGGTTAATTAAAAGATGTCTCCAAACTGATGGAAACTTGGATTTACTTAAAAGCAGTAAATACATGAATTGTGAGAAGCAGGAAGCTACCACGCCCTCTTTAATGCCACAAACAAAGATTTTTGTTGTATATATATCAAATGTCATTCATACCATAGCAAGTACGGCCGTCACCGTTGAAACCAGCAGCACACTCGCAGGTGAACTGGGTCCCGTCTCCAGCTCTGCAAACAGCGTTGGTGTCACAGCCGTGTCTTCCAGTGAAACATGCGTTCTCCGCTGGCTGTCCTCCTGAGAGGGGAAGGTATATTTTGGGACAATGTTACTAGCGCGCTGCTAACTTCCACAATGTCATGACGAAAACGTATTTACAATTCAACAATACAGTGTCTTGGTCAGGATGTTATATGTTGTGATCTGGGAAGGAAGCGAGTTCAGACCACAACAGGAAGACTAGAATAATCTCCATGACCTCACCGTTGGTGTCTCCGATCTTGTTGCTCATGGCGAACCGGATGAGTTCATTATTAGCATCGTACATGACAAAGACCTGATCCACACTGAGCATCTGGGTGGGTTTCATGTCTCTTAAAGACTCGCCATGTTGGCAACTCTGGAAGGTGATGGTCTGACGCCACTGATACGTCCTGGTCTCAGTGGTGCCATCGGGAAAGCTCACCACGTAGTCCCGATTGGAAGATGAGGTGATCACTGAGAGAAATAATAGACAGATAAGGAACAAGTACATGATTGTTTTTAGTCATTGCTTGTTTCACAAAGAGTTTCACTATGATTACAAAAGCACAAAGGCTTGAGAAATATTTTGGATGAAGAAGCTGTGTCTCTGTTTAGATTGTGCCTCACAGTTGTTGCTGTACTGGTAGATCTCAGAGTAAGGGTCGATCTGCACCGTGGAGCCGCGTGTCACCTCAGGGACCCGGCCTTCCAGGGAGGTGCTCACTGCCAGGTGGTCGTGCTCATCGATGCCTTTGAACTCCTGCCTGATGGTCAGCTTCTCATTCCCTGGCAGAAAGGTCACCTCTGCCTGGCGTGTGAACTCTCCCCCTACAGAAGACAGACAACAAGAGGAGGTCACTTTAAGACCCTGGCCCTGGATGAACTTTGGCTCCCCGCCTTCTGTCTCAGCTGAGGTAATGTGAGGGGAATTCAGCTGGACAGAGTGAGTGAAACTGCAGCTGTATGGCAAACGGCGCTTCTAGCAGCAGTAACATTTGTGCATTGAGATTTTTGCATTCCTATCTTTACAATTTTGTTTTTCTAACCAAGTTAAGCATGAGAAAATCACACGAGAAGCTGGTGGCTTTCACATTATCAGATGTTGCGCAGTTGTAGAAACCTTTCTCACACTCACCAATAATACTAAAGCCATTCTTGAATCCAGGCTGCTCCAGAGCAAACGCCCACCCGATCACACCACCGAGGGCTGATAGAGGCTGCAGTGAGGGGCCAAGGGTGTAAGGGATGTCACTGATGGCCACATAGGAGCGGCCATCGTTCACCACCACGTATGAGTGGAGATCGTTGCTGCTGAACTCAATAGGAGAAGGAGAGTTGCCAACAGACACTTTTCCATGTACTTTACCATTCATCCTTTGAGGCTTTCCTGCAAAGCAAAGCACGACCATCAATGCTGAGTAACAGAGAGGTTGATTAAACATACATAGATTTGCTGTAAACGCTCAATTCAGGAGTTGAAGGTTCCATATTTAATCTGAAGTGAATGTGTCCATACCTTCTGCCACACACTGTATGCCATTGCCATAGAAGCCAGGCCTGCAGTGGCAGCAGTATCCACTGGAGTAGTCCTTGCAGTCAGCAAACTGGGAGCACTTATTTCTGTTGTTCGTACATGTCCCAAAGTTGTATGAGAACACTAAAAACATTAAAAATAAGAACTGTAAGAATATGACTGAAGAGTTAATTGATCAAGTTGGTTTAATCTTCCAGTACTGACAAGAGAGCCAAGCAAAACAATTTCAGCCTTTCTCCTGTGGACTCACCATCTACATTTATATCTGTGTCATCCACCACCACCACTTCTGGGTTGTTAGGGTGATTTGGCTGGTACTGAACTGGGTGAACTGCTATCTGCTCTATTTCATAAGGTGGGTACTCCACTTGCTGTCCATCAGTGTACACAGTCCTCCTTGCATTGATGGCCTCTTCATAGGCATCAGAAGTCCTCTGCAATGAGGCTTCAGTGGGCAGGTCAGTGACCTCTCCTGGAGCCACATTGGTAAAATAGGGAGAAGTTCCAATCTCGTACACCCATACCCCCCGGAGGCCAGAGTTGGTGTGTCTATGAGGGGAAAAAGGTTAAATTTGTAGGGTTACAACATATTTTGCTGTTACAGTTCTTGATTTTCCAGCCAGCGACACTGGTCAGGAAATGGTGTTCCTGTGCTGACAGTCATTGGTTGACTTACTCTGTTAAAGCCCTGACGGATTCCTCGTTGTCAGTGGTAGTGCGATAGTGCGGTCCCTGACTGGAAAACAGGAAACCTTGGACCAAACCCTTACTGAAGCCTGCACGCATGATCACACTACTGTCATCTACAGGCGTGGTGGTAAATTGTATCCCATCCCTTGTATACAGAACGATAGCATATGAGGCGGTCTCCAGGGATGCAATGACCAGCTGGAAGGTGTTTCTCTGTGTAATAAAATATTAGAGAGGATGTAAATGACCAGTTCCATTCCAGGTAACTTGAATAACCATGTGACACTCACCCTCTTGTCGATGTCATCTCCACTGCTTTGAGGTTCGTTAGAGGCGATATCTACCCAGGTGATCACCACAGCATGGGTAGGACTGACTTCATCGTCTTCTGGAAAGGCCCTATTGATGTGCTCTGCAGCCTGACGCAGAGTATGCGGACTGCTGTCTTGACGGAAGAAAACCTTCCCCACAGCATCACTTGTGTCCAGATCTCCTTGCAGAGCTGCAATCATGCCAAAGTCTGGGGCCGTTTTGCCAAGATATGTCAACTCGCTTGCCGGCTCTGCTGTGGCAACAAAACCATTGGTGTTGATCTGAAATTAAAAACACAAGTTGGTAATGGGCATAACAAAAACTGAGATGGTTGTAACTGGACAACTTTCTTTCTAATAACTACAACGCACAATGAATTGTTTCACAGCAGAGGCAAACCCAGTCCAGTCTGACCCACTTTGATCTTTACTCCAAACTCATTAGACTAACGATCCGAGTCAGCTGCTATGTCCTACAAAAGCACTAATGAATAAACAAGATGCCATTTAACACAGATTTAACACACTTACGGTTTAATACAGAGCACATGCGGGACTCGTGAAAAAATGGGGAAAACCTGGGCTAATGTCAAAAAAAGACACAAACACCCACTCTGCACATGGGGCTCCTCCACTTCCTGATCAGGGGAAAACAAGAGCACTATTCCTGGCCCCGGCCATACTGTTTCCTGTCCTTGCCCCTGACAAGCAGCCCTAGAGAGCCCAAAGATTGCGCACTAATCTTCATTACAGAGACTTCCTGCCAAAATGGAAGATATAACTGGGAAAATTATTCAGTCATTCTGATATCTGCAGAGAGATCTTTACAGTTAGTGGGATACCCAAACACACCAGGGCTTGATGGAATATGAATCACAGTCACAAGGAGACAATAAAACCTCCTAATGATTTGAGAAAAGTGTGATATGCATTACTGTTCCCCTGCAGGGCACAGACAGTTCAGACTGTCTTGTAGGCTAAATGAAAATAAGGCTGTGTTGACTACAGTGGAGAAAAATGTTTGTGGTGGGTGATGTAGGGACAATTTGGATCTAGTCAGCTGCAGGAAAACCCCCCAAGACTGATTATTATAAGGAGGAATTTAATATTTATTTTTAACCCCAGTCTCATGTGTTAACCACAAATGTTTGCCTCCTCACATCTCCTTTATTAGATCTACTCATCTGATGAGATCAGACATGTTACTGCTCCATACATGTCAGTACTTTTAAAGTAAAACATTTACATAAAAAATCCTACTTAAGTAAAACTTTAGTAAGTTATTTGTAAAGTATTTGGCAGCAAAATGTAGTTAAAGTATTGCAGTAAAAGTAGAAGTTTGATCCTCAGACTGATATATTATTAAATATGACATCAAAAGATTATTAATACTGAAGCATACATATGTAATTGTACATGTTATTGTTGTCGCTGCTGGAGGTGGAGTTACTTTGAACTACTATATATTCAGTCAGCTAATTTGGTCCAGTAGTTCCCAACCTAGGAGTCAGGCCCCTTCAAAGGGTTACCAGATAAATCATAGACATCTGAAATGTGACCCCGATGACACACTGGTTTTTGTAAGACGCCAAAAGCCAGAAAGGTTGGCGACCACTGGTTTCATCTGTAACAGTGTGTTGTATTTTGTATTTTAAAAGCTTGTTGTATTATCCATTGTGTCAAATATTCATCTTCAATCATATGAAAAGTAACTAAAGCTGTAGTGGAATAGAGAGTACAATATTTCCCTCTGAAATGTAGTGGAGTGGAATTATGAAGTAGCAAAAAATGCAAATACTCAAGTAAAGCATAGTACCTCGAAATTGTACTTTGGTATAGTACTTGAATAAATGTACTTCAGTACTTTCCACCACTGTTACAGAGTTATATAGCCTGTTAGTTTCATTCATGAATTCATGACCATTAATGTGACTGTATGGGTAAGCTTTATATGAAATGAAGCTAACATAGTTGGTAGAAGAGAAATAAATGACAACTACTTCAAGTATACAGTACATTATCTGATTTAGGCTTCTTACTTTTTAAAACATAAAACATTATCAATGCTTACAGGCAAAGTTCCCAAATTTTATATGAATACTTTTTGTACACAATTACTCTATGATGGCAAATCCACATGCCAGACAATTAAAACAAAGATGCAGCATATTTCTTTGAAAAGGAGAATCACTGTGAATAAAGAGCTGTTTGTCCGTCCAACACAATGGTGCAGCTTTCACCCAAATGTTGCTATTGCCTTTTTCCAAGTAATTTAAAAGCGGAAACAGAAAGTAATAAACACATGAATGCTTTAGGAAATAATTTGATCACAGTGTCATTATTTTCCATAGTGTTATTTGATACATGAGGAAAGCCTCTTGTGTGAGCCTGAACAGAACATATACATAATTGCTTCAAGAAAGCATGCCTTTATGACCACATTGTTACGTGAGATGGCAGATGTTTTGGGATGGGTTTCAAATAGGGTTTTTGGAGTACTTTAGTCTTTCGGTCAACAGTAAAATGATAACCTCTGGGGAAACTCTAAGAATGTGTGGACACATGCATTCCACGAGATACTGCAGCTTCTGTGATAACTAAACCAATATTTACAGGGAGCGACAGAAAAAGTAATACCCTGCCCCAGATATATGTTGCAACTTCCAGGTATTGTTTACGGTTTAAACTACTGACCCCTTTTCATGTTCTACTACCCGGGGTTCCGTGCGCAATTACGCAAAATCGATGGACAGTCCACCCTTTCCAGTAAATTCCTGTCATTAATCAAAACCAGCATGACTGATAGAGCAACAAGATGTGGATAAACTTACAAAGATGCTGTCGAAAGTGCCATCATAAAACAACACTGGCCTGTCCAGGTTAAGTCGATGCGTCTGGTCAGTCCCTGATTCCAGTAGCTGGTCTCTTGCGCTTGGACCGAAAGGAAAAAGCTCCCCTCGCGTTATGCTCTGCACCGACGCCACAAATCCGAGAAAACTCGCACAGACGAGCCATCCTTGCTCCTGCCAACCCATTGTTCGTGTTTCACAGGCAGTTGAGCAGTCCTGTGGTTAGTCCAAGCCAGGTTGTGCCGAGAGAGTGACGCTCTACTAGGGAAAGTTCAGACAGAGTTTGAGAGGCGTGGGGCGGAGCTGGGAAAGGCGCTTAGAACTGCTTTCCCTAAACCACCAACACTGGAAAAAGAAATGAGAGGTAGTCTATACTTTACTTCTCATGTCGCCCGTAAAACGATTCCTGAAGTGATTTGGCACGGACTGTGGGCATCCTCTAGGTCAGTTTGTTTGCAGGCCATAACCAGACATCTTCAGTGATGGCGTTTGGCCCACTTTAGAAAACAAAACACTGTACTATAGGAGTTATAACTGTTCGTTGAGGATAGAAGTAGACACAGAGAAGCACAGGGGTCAGTTTCACCTCAGACCCCTCTATTTAAATTCTGACTTGCAACTCATTATTCCTCTGTTTCCAGTACAGTGGGAAGCAGCCCTCTCTATTTGGATCATAAGGTATTACAATACAGGGTCCACTGTGTAGGACGTTTAAGTGTCTCCAGAGGGACAACACTAGAGCTGTATTAGGAAGTTTGGATATGGGCCAAGGGGCCATCAGAGCATAAACATCAGAGCATGGACCAGTTACCGGCAACAGAGCCCCACGGCCAGTTTGATTGAAACATTATGTAAAGGACAATATCACAGAGCAGTGTACCATACACTAATCATTTGAGGCATGCCACTGTGGCTATCAGACTCGACTCCAGCTGGGATAATGAGATGTTTCTACCCCACTAACGGATGGTCAGTCATCCGTCCAACACTTTGGTCCAGTTATCTGAACAACTACTGGCTGCAATGCAGTGAAATTTGAATATAGGTATTCATGGTCCCTGTGATTCCTAATGATTACTGGTGACATCTGACCTTTGTATAGTGCTAGCATTTGCTCAAAATGTCTTCTTCACCCACACAGTAATCCAGTGCAAAAAATTAGGGTAACAATTTATTTCCAAATCAATGCCCGACTTTCCATTGCAACTGATATGAATTATCATTAACCCTTAGATGATGGATCGTAAGGCCTATCAGGCCAAGATTTTCACTACACTAGGGATTCTGAGCACATAAATGCTCTCTGGGGGAAGAGCCATTTCTAATTTAGTCTCTCCATGAGCTTCCCTCTTGCACCACCCTCAGGCCAAAATGTCATTTTTTCTAACAGAAGATGTAATAGCCAGATTGCAGTAAAATGTACAGGCCACATTTATGCTTCCAAGGGGGTTGCATCCTTTTGATTATAATGAAACCATTCTTAAGCATCACCCGCAGGTCTAACTTTCCATGTTCAGCCCTTCTACTGGTTGGGCTCAAAGATGAGTTTCTTCTCCAACAACAGCCTCAATATTAGCTATATCTACTTTTAACATATTAGAATTTGCTGAGTTGTCGGACAGTATTTTTTATTTAAAGTCAACATTTCCATCAATCTTGAAATCTGGTGTTAGCAGCTGAGGCTCACAAATGGTTTCATATTAATCCAAAATAAGTCACAGATGAGATGAAAGTGTTTCATGCCTTTGATGTGGAAATTACTTGTAAACAACACTGTAAATTATGTTGTTTTAAATAGCATTCATTAAATCGGCATGTGTGGGAGATTATGCCTGGAGTTTCATGTATCTTTGTTCCTAAAATTCAAATCTTTTCTTCCATAGATAGTTAAAACAATTTAGATAAATGATTTTTGTACAGACATTAGCAGTCATTGTAAGACATTTACATTCAAACTACTTATTTTTGAAAAGAGAATTTCAAATGTTCAATGTACTATCATGTTTTATAAATGGATATACATAGATATGGATAATGTGAATTCATGTATTGAACATTCAAACTATTGTTTTTTGCACTGTTTATTGTCTTTTTATTGACAGTATCCTATGTTCTAGCTTGAATTAAGGGTTAGGGTTAGGGTTATGGTGGGGATGGTATTTCCATCTATAATACAGTTTAAAGGTGCCACCTTCTGGTCAGTTTGTGAAGCTTGCATTTGTGGTTTCCTTATATATCCACAGAATTAAATGTTTTCAGAACTTAATATAGGTAAATTTACATCATATACTGTGCAAAAAATATATTTGTTTATTTTATCATATAACAAAATATTACAAGGATATTTGAATTACAGTAGTGTGGGCTAATTTATGTAAAATGTACTAATATATATTTAGTTCAGAGACTTATAGAATTAATACCAAGGTGCATTGAAGCTGTTCACATATATACTGATACACACTGGGCCCTCGTTGAACTCTCAGTGGAAATTGATGGGATATTTATCGTCGAGCGAGTGATGTTATTAGCTGTGACTTGTTAGTGTTTGAGTGAGTCTGTTTCTCTGACCGTGTTGCCTGGAAACCAGCCGACTGTGATCTGATGTGTCTTTGGCAGGAAACTGTAGCCTAATAAGACTGAAGTGCCATTTCGTCACCACTCCATTAATATTCTTTTTGAAACACTGACAAAACCGGAGACGTGGGTGAGGTGTGTATTAAAATGTCGGTGCCTAGCTAAGGGATCAGTAGGCTATTAAATATTTTGCGTCACATACATTCATTATTCATTCTTTGACCAGATATTGAACTTATTGATGACTGAATATTGTTTGAAAAAGTCCTGAGCTTTACTTTAGCAATTGTCATATGCACATTTGCAATCATTTTTACATTTTACACATTAGAAGCCAAACAAAATACTGTATCTATGATAATGTGAATATTCTTGGTCTCACAGCCAAAAGGGAAATACTGTAGATGACTGCATCCTGTTTGGTGTGGTGCCTCGGTGGTAGTGGCCCTGTGTGAGGAAAGATTAATGTATCACAGAGGTCAAAGGTGAGCTGGAGTGATCTCCTACCTTGGCCTTTCTCATGTTCACATGCCCCAGTCCTGTCAAACAGAAAACACTCAGACCATAACAAACTTCACTTCGGTTTGTGTGCAGATCACTTAAGTTCCTGCTACCCTGAATGGCCTTGAAGTGTTCTTGGTTAAAGTTAAAGTACAAATGCAGACATTTTACATTTGAAAACCAGTTTACTTATCTTACTACGCAGCCTGTGAAAACAGTTGTATCATGTCTTCTCTGGTTGTGGAGGAGCTTCCTAAAGTCTGAGGAAATAACCCTGATGATGTTATCAGGCATTCAACTTGGGCCTGATAACATTTGATAACAGACAGTGGTGGATGTTCACTGAGTAGAGAGTATCTAATAAAACATGCTTTTGATTCACCTTATGGAAACTGTGAGATCCAGTATTTTTGGAGGTTGAGTTATACTGGGAACTAAAAGCCAGGACGTGTTGTCCTCTGCTATATCAATTTGATTGTTCTTTGAACATTTTAAAATCTATCTCTTGATAAGACTAGATTACAAACTGGGTAAAGCAGGAAATGACTGCAGGGCCCCAGTGCCAAGGTTCACTTTGGGGCAATTTGATTAATTTATTAATGTAAAATGAAATGTATTTTTTTCTTACCTTTAGGTTCTGTCTGGTACCAGGGCCCTGTGCCAGAACATGGTTTTAATACATTGACATCTAGTTTAATTGAATTGATTACAAACAGTTGTTTGTTATTTTTCTGATAATCATTTTTTTTAAAGATATCATTTGGGCATTTTAATGTGTTTACATGGTATAGTACATATTAAATGACAAGGGCATCCCCAACTATGAGCTCATTTTGTAGTTGATTTGCTCTGCAGTACAGATTTCTTTCTCTTTTTCCCTAATTTTAATTCCTTTATGCTTCAAGTTGATATTATATTCACGCAGTGCATAATCTTGAGTGATATTTTAATCAAATTTCAAGTGTGGGAACATGGGGTGAGGAGTGGGGTGGCTCAATATGGCTAATTTTTGCTCTGGGTCCCTCAGAAAATTCATCCGGTATTGTTTCTTGCAAATTCCCCCAACTTTATGTAAGTGCAGTAGTAAATAACTGAACTTGTCCTTCAAGAATTTTCTTTATCATCTTTAAGCAAACACAATCTTTTCACACCAACTTAAAAAAAAAGAAAGTATGCTTAAATACATCAACAGAATTTAACAAGCTACCTAGATTTTTAAGAGCCGATTAAACTGTGATCTGAAGCAGAGTTACTTTTCATGATAAACGTTAACAAAATGACAGTAAAACACATGTGGGAGCTGTGAGCTCTCCTGTGAGCTCTCCTGGGATCAGCGCTGTGGTGGGAAGCACCATCACAGGGTTAAAGGTACAGCAGCGTGCGTCAGATGATGCGTACCGTCACGTAACGAGGCGGGGGCCGGGCTGTCCTGGCTCTCTAAGCTCCTGGCTGCAGCTCTTTGCAGCTTCCTGCCCGCTGCTGCTCCGGACAAACGGCTCATTCTCATCACTGATCATGTGCCTCTCTCTCCGGCTGTCTCTGGCTCGCTCGGCGCTGCGGCAGGAAGTTCGACTTGTTTTCTCTGCGCTGCTTCCCTTTTCTCCCTCTTCTTGACAGCCTCATCCACACAGTTTTTTTTCTCTCAGCCTCGGCTCTCACTTATCCACTGCCGAGCGTGAGAGCCGTCTCCCGTGCAGAGCTGTAGCCAGAGTAAGCAGAGAGAGAGAGAGAGAGAGAGAGAGAGGCTGGATCTGTGAAGCCCGGAGACCGGCGGCGAGCACCGGCAGAGCCCTCCCTCTCCATCCCCGCTCCGCTCCCTCCTCCCTCGGCCGGGGAGTGCAGGTCATGGAGGCCCTGGTGGAGGAAAATGAGCCGTCGCTGATGGACCAGCCCATGCCTCTGCCTACCCTCAGCCCGGCCGTACCCCCTTACGTCACTTTGGGCCTGACAGTGGTGTACACCGTCTTCTATTCCCTGCTCTTCATCTTCATCTACGTGCAGCTCTGGATGGTCCTGCGGTACCGACACAAGCGCTTCAGCTACCAGACTGTGTTCCTCTTCCTGTGCCTGCTGTGGTCGGCCCTGCGCACCGTGCTCTTCTCCTTTTACTTCAAGAACTTTATCACAGCCAACACTTTGGGGCCCTTTCCATTTTGGCTGCTCTACTGCTTCCCCGTTTGCCTGCAGTTCTTCACACTCAGTCTCATGAACCTTTACTTTGCACAGGTGAGTTGTTGTTGTTGTTCATCCTGGCACCAGTGTGTCATGTGGTGCGTTCAGTGTCCCACTTCTCTGCACCTCTGTGAGCTCAGTGTTATTATGCGTGTTGAATCTCAAGAAATCTGCAGGGATTCAGCTTTTATTTAAACATACCCTGTCCTCATGTGAACCAGAGGCTGAAACCTTTTGACATCCCAAAGTGTAAAATGGCTATGTGCTGCTAGTAACAGAATAACATGGATCAGGGCAACATAATATAGCCTCATATGATGCTTAACACTGGATCATGTTCAAATGAGAGTCCCACTTGGAGAGCCATGCTACTAGAACTGAGCAGTGTGGTCAAAATTAATATCACAATCACACCAGTAAGAATATATTGAACACAGTGATCTATAACAATGTAAAACAAAACCTGAAACAGCTCATAATAAGTGTACCGTATGATGTATAACAATTCCACTAGACCTGACGTGATGTAAAGCATTGATTTTGAATGATAAGTAACTGTTTTAAGTCATTTGTTAAGAAATAAGGCTAAAGCTGAAACAGTTAGTCGATGAGTGAATTGAAAGAAAATGATTTATTTGAACTATTCTGATAATCTGTTGATCTTTTCAGTCATTTGTCATGTAAAATTCTGAACAATGAATTGATTACAGCTGCTTTTCACAGTTTTATATAATTTTATATGGAATGTCTTTTGGACTGTAGGTCGGAAAAAAGAGACATTTGAAGATGACACATTGGACTCTAAGAAACTGGGATGGGGGTTATTTTTTTTTACTACTTTTTGACTAATTGAGAAAATAATTTGCAGGTTAATCAGTCATGGGAAAAAAGTTCCTATTTTATGGAATATTTGCTTGATAGTGAACTGAATAGCTTTATGTTTTGGTGGTAAATTGTCTATTTATTTATTGACAAAATGATTGTCAAATGTTTTAAATCAATTTTTTTGTTGAGAAAAGTACAAAAAAGAAAGATTAAACATCATACATTTTCTCCCTTTTCCATCCCTTCCATAGAACACACATACACAAAGTAAGCTTGTACGACTGTGGAGAACTAGCAGTTGTCAAACTCCACCATCCTTCTCCTCTCAATGGCTAACCAAACTGTAAGCCACATCCCATGCTCAGAGGGTCTTAAGACTGGCCCCATGCATTCAGGCCACACACGTCAGATTAATTACTGATGAAAATAATTATTAGTTGGGGAGTTATAGCTCAGACCCACCTGTTACATCCATTACATCTAATATAACACTCTAATAGTCCCCTGAGAGCGAGTCCCATTTACAGTCTGTCCAGTAAATGTAAATGTGTCATTGTAACACATTTATATTCAGATCAGCTTCAAAGTGTGATGCAGTGAATCATTCCTCATCTTTCTTACATAATCCAAATATCAAATAATAGCCTCTTTGGCATTTACCTAGTGCTTATTTTTAGTATAATCCTCTTGTACTGATTTGAGTCTCAGTTGCGAGACAGTGAGGCTAAAAGCTTTACGGCCTGTGTTGTCTGAGAAAATGTTTCTGTACTTAAATGCTGTGAAGTTCCTGTTTCAAGAGAATTCTTTTCTAAGAGCGAGAATACAGAAGTGAAAAAAGGGCTGACAGAAGAGCGTGACACATTTGCATGATACACTTTTTTGTTTTGTTTTCTCTCAACAGGTCATTTTCAAAGCAAAGTCAAAATATGCACCAGAGCTTTTGAGATACAGGTAAGAACATTAACTAAGAGAATCTGCCTTAATTTAAATAATCCCAATAAAAAAAAATCTGAACTGAAATTTTCATGATAAAAACAATATGTTTCTCTCTTCTCATGTCTTGACCTGCAGGCTGCCACTGTACCTGCTCTTCCTGTTTATCAGCCTGGTGTTTTTAGTCGTGAACTTAGTGTGCGCCCTCCTGGTGAGGATGTCTTCTGCAGAAGCCCACACCATTGTGCTGGTGAGGGTCACGATCAACGACACGCTCTTTGTCCTGTGTGCCGTCTCGCTCTCCCTTTGTCTGTACAAGATCGCCAAGATGTCGCTGGCCAACATTTACCTGGAATCCAAGGTGAGAAATAACTCCAACCCTGTGATTTAACACTCTGAAAGATGCAGCGGAAATCAAATGAAGCGCAGCTGCAGTCACATTTAAGTAACTCACATCAAAAGGTATTGTGCGCTGCATATAGCACCCTGGTGTGAAGAGGCACTTCTCCGTGTAATTTATGCTTCGTACACAGCGATTGTTTCCCTAGCAACCAAGTGTGGTTCTGTTTGCACGACTGGGTATTTTCTGTGCTTGCGCATGCTTGAAAATCACTACAGTTCGCTCCTTATCTTCTATGTCTGTCTGTTTCACACTGACAAAAACAAAACGACAGACAGACACTTCAGTTTCCATGTAGTTTTGATGTTTGAATCAGATTTACACTCCTCAATGAAACTCTTCCAACTGTGCAGGGAACGTCAGTGTGCCAGGTGACTGTTATAGGAGCCATTGTCATCCTCCTGTATGCATCCAGGGCCTGCTACAATCTGGTTGTCCTGGGACTCTCAAACAAGAGTATTAACTCCTTTGACTATGACTGGTACAACGTTTCAGACCAGGTAAGCCACCACCACACCTCCATAAGTATTTTGATGATTCATGGGGAAAAACGATGCGCTCTTTTTTCCGAGAGCAGAGGTCAACTGTTCAGACCAGTTGGTTGGGTCTAATGCGATCTACCCACCTGCACTTTTAGTAAAGTTTCAGCCAGTTTTTGTCTTGGAGATCAGAAAGGAATTGGCGCTAAACTGATGCTGAGTTTGTTTTTGAAGGAGCAAGCGGAGCAGTTGTTTGTCTTGTTGTGATGATTGTGAAATATAGTTCCCCCTGTTCTTCTTTTAACAATCCATCATTGGGTCAAAGAGCAGCCTGTTGCAATACTGTATAGTGATACGGTATGTTTTTCTCTTTTGTTTTTTCAGGCAGATTTACAGTCGACTTTGGGCAACACGGGCTACGTGGTCTTCGGGGTGATCTTGTTTGTGTGGGAGCTGCTCCCAACTTCTCTTGTAGTTTTCTTCTTCAGAGTTCGGCAACCCAACCTAGACAGAGTAAGCCAGCAAGTTACTCTAAACCAGTAGTTCCCAACCCCCATTCCAGATGACTTATAGGGAAGCAGATGAAATGTAGTTCTTGTGAAATACCAGATTTTTTTTTTATTTTTTTTTTACCACTTCAGGAATCTAAAATTACTCAAATGAATCACATTGTTTGATAGAGCTGCTTATAAGTCACAGACATATGCAGTGTTTGAAAAGCGGTTGCAAGTAGATATAGTGGTAAATATTGCTTCATTTTAAGGAATTTTAACGCAAACAAGGTTGGGAAATACTGCCTTAAATGTTTAAAGATTTTGTAAGCAGTTACCATTATTTTTACCCTGTCTTTTTTCCTTTTTGTATCCATCTTGTCCATGCAGAGTGGCTCTGGGCTTCCTGGTCATGTCTTCTCCTCTAGGGCTTATTTTTTTGACAACCCACGTCGTTACGACAGTGACGATGACCTGGCATGGAGCGTCATGCCTCAGAATATCCAAGCCAGGTAAAAATGAAACATTACCCTGATTTAATATGTACGTAACAAAGTCAGAGACGGGTGATTTGTCATGGATGTGTTCGCTCTGTTCGACTCTCCAGTTTGGCGGCCGACAGTTACGAGTGGGGAAGCCAAAGCAGCGGCATCAGTGCCTACATCGGAGGGGACGAGAGTTACCACCTCCCTCCTCCTCCTTCAGAGGAGCTCAGCCATTACTGAGGGGAGTTCGCAGAGACTCCTACTGACCTGTAGCTTTGTGTTTTTAATTGTATATTTTTGCACTCTCACTGATATTATCAGACTGAGGCACACAGGGCTGAAGGCTGCCTTCAACTCGATACATTCAATTTTCTATTTTGTCTAGAGAAGAACTAACAAACCTTTCTCTCTGCCAGTATATGAAGGTCCACTGAGGGGACATTAATTTGCACACTCCTTGTACAAAGTATGATCTAATTTTGACTGCTCTTAAATGTTTTTTGATGTATAGTTTATATTGAATACTGCTTAATATATTTCCTGACCTTTGTAATATGTACTGTATTACTATTTTATGTAAGTTCTTTTTCATACAGATTTGTTTATATAGATGAGAAATTCATTTAATTCATATTAAAAAAAGTTTAAATGCTGTGAAAAAGCAGTTTGTTTTAAATGTCACACTAGTATTTTTGTGAAAAGTTGACATTAGGCTGTCCATCTTTTTGTAACATGTCAACACATATTTGGAAAAAAGTGACTTAAAATGATTTTCACAGATTAATTTAAAAAGAAAAGTTCGACCATGAATCTCAGCAGAAAATCTCCTGTAGTGACTCCTAAGAGAGTGATGTGTGCACTCTCAACTGTGTAATGAGTTCATTTCTAGCACATTTGACTTTTAATTTTGTTATGTTCTTACATTTTAATTATTTAAAATTTTAAAAACCCCAGCTCATTCAAAGAGTGGGAGAGAAATACAGTAAAAATGGTTGATGCCAGAGTTTAGAAAAGTTAATTGTATGCTGTAGTCAGTGAGTTTCTCTTGCATGAACTGTAGCTGAAGCATATTTGCATTTGTTCTACATGTGACATGTAGATTAGATTTTTAACACACACGCATATATAGTTTTTGTATTCCTTATTTTTCACTAGTCACATTTGGCACATCACTTTACATTTTATACATTACACAAATAACCCTTCAAATCTGATGCATGCCACAAGACAATTTACATCGAAGATCATATTGTGTGTGAAAGGAAAGAGTATCCGCACAGACTAAAATAACTTTTTTTTGTCTAATCTGTAACAATGATACAGCACATAATTAATAATTTAATGATACTTAATTACTCTAATACATTGTAGTACTATAAATACAATTACTACTGTATCACTCTTAAATATTAGGTTGGTAATACACACTGTAAGAGAATTGCCTGTATAAGGTAATGGTCTGTTTTGTCCTGAACACACAGCTAGCTAAATTTACAGCAGATTATAAAGATACACTTTCCATTCTAGTTGAGCTGGGTGATAACTATTCACCAACTTGTCTTATTCTTACTGGAGTAACAAGAAGCAGAGGAATAATGAAAAAGTGTGTCAGTGACCACTGGGTGTAACAGAACAGTTGAAAATGTGGTTAAAATTTTGATATGAAGTTCATATGATGAAGAAATAGCTCTTTAAATTTCAGCAAAATGTCAGAACAAAAGACCAGCAGGCCACATAGGTTTTGAACTTCTCTTCATTTTATTGACAACAGTTTTCAAAGACGGTTGTGGTCTAAAAGCACTTAATACATCATGTACCCTGGACAGCTATGGAAGTTGATGCTGTAAAATTTAGCAAGAAATTGATGGTTCAGTTGTAAAAAAGGAACATTCTGACAATGCATTTGGGAAATGTAGGTTTAGAGATTGAATTGGTGATAAAATGTTTAAGTTATGGATTAGGTTACTCATTTTATTAGAGCGCTGATTTTTCTTTCATTTCATTTGAAGTATAAATGCAAAGCTGTATAAAATTAACCAAAAACTGAAAACAGAGGCAACTCTGGTATACTATGCAAAGACATTACCTGTCCTTAGAAAAACCCAAGTAATTTATACAGTAATGTGTTCAAGACTTATTCAATAGATTCAAAAGTTTTTCATCATTGATGAAATATTACAATTGCATTTTTCAGCTGTTTAAGGAGAGATGATCAATCACTGACCTCAGCTGCAGCTCATACTGGTTGAAATTGTCCTAAAGCATGTAAGCTTTGTCCTCTCATCAAGTGTGAATAATTAAATTTTCATCATGTGGAGTTTATTTTTTCCAAGATCCAAATGACAAAAAGGTGCACTTCAGTACACCTCCTGCAGAGGGCAGCGTGACACTGCGTTTGATACAAACAGGACAGGCGGCAAGTCAGAAACAATTAACCTTAGATCACAAGACATAGGTATATGTATGTGTATGTTTCTTGGTAACTTGGTTCTAATTCAAATAGCTTATGTATTCAGGAGAACAGGAGTCACATATGACACAGCATCAGCTGTGTTTCAAATGAACTCAAATTAAGACCACTGTAGTTCTGTCAGAAAATTGTGTTTTTAATTCAGATCATTCCTCATATTATTGCAAACTCAAGCACATTTGCCATACAGTAGCTTATAACAGCTGATTCCATGTGAAAAGCATAACACATTAAGCATATGCAGAACACTGTACCTTTAAGGAATTAACTGCAAAAACCAATATGCAAAAGATGAGCTTAATTCCGGTTTGAAGTGATTTTCTGAAAATGTCAGCTGTAATGTAAGCGTTCTCCACCACAAAATGGTGAAAGGAAAAAAAACACACAATCCCTTTCAGTACAATGTCATGACATTCAAGGTCCGCTGGGTTGCCCAGGTTGATTGAAAACAAACAGAATTCGCTGTGTATTTGTTTTTCTAAGCATGGATCTTCCACCCACTCGAGCAAAAGTCTGCTGTTTTCCATGTAAAGCACACACACATGCTCTCTATAGGCCACTTTCTTAGGACAGAGCACTTAATGGCTGGTTGTAGGGGACGCAGGCTTCCAACTAGCTGGGGTCTGATGGTTTGCCGAGTTCAACCTTTACTCCTTTTTCTCCTGCACCTGCACAAAGAAAAGAGGAAAAAAACATGCATTTGTTACAACTGTACACTACCTGTAAGTGAATTATGACAACAAACAAGAGATAATGTAGAAGACAGAAGGCCTGAGACAGTAGGAACAGGACTGTGTTGTTTCCACATCAAAGCCTACCTGTTAAATACTTTTCTTTAGCTCTGGCCCGCTCATCTGCGTCAAAATACCACACCGTTATAGCATACCTGTGGAGACAGAATTAGAGCGGTGAGTCACCGCAAAGCAGACCTGATCGTCTGAGCGTGTGCAGTGGACAGACTCGGATGCTGACCTGGTGGAGAAGGCGGGCTGAACCTCGTGAGGGTTCCGTCTGTCTGACCAGAATAACAGCAGACGGTCAAATTTGGGCTCGATGTCGGCAAACTGGGCCTTTCCTTCAGGGAAGATTCGAAGAAGGCCACCATGTTCCTGGAAGAGCAGAACAAGAAGAAACAGCCCCATTATGTATACAAATCAGGACAAAGCAATAGCAGGAAGGTAAGGACAGACTATAGGAAGCAAACACTAAGCGAAGCCTCTGCACTGATCATGTGTTGGGATTTGATTACTGTTGTGTTCACCCACATTAAAAAAGCTAGAAATTCCCTAAAAACTGCACATAGCATTAATAAGTAAGATCCATTCAAATACTGTATATGGCAGACTTGTTAAATGATCAACATAGGACGACAATGTTAAGGAAAAGGGTTGTCCAACTCCAAGGGCTAGGAGGAAAGCTCAGGATAGGAAGCAGCAGCGGGGGACGGCTTTCCTGTGGAGGGATAGGAAGAATAACCCACAGGAAAACTGCTCTGGCTGGATAAAGGACCTGGAGAGTGAAAAAGCAGATTGCTGCAAGCGTGCCGCTTAAACTCTCACACTGCTGATATGATAGGCCCCTCTCTTCACACGCAAACTAGCAGAGCAAAAAAGGTTCACACCCTTTGTTGGAGGAGTAAAGCTATTCTCATTTATACTCCTTTGAATGAGGGGGAATGCCGGTGGTGTGACAACTAAATAAAGCACAATAGGGTCAAAGAAGACGGGAGAGGTTTTTTTCATCCTTCTCTGCAACAGGCCGATAGCTAAGGGAGCACTGACTTTAATGCACATATAGCCAAGTTGGTTTTAACATTGAGTGTGCAGTGAAATTAACACGTGCCTGCAGGCTGGGAATCTATATCAAGCTAAATTAGACTGATGTTAAATGACAACACGTACAATCCAAAAAATGTTAATTTTAGCTTAGAGGATGAGAACAAGCAGTCAAATTGTGTTGTAACATTGACTGACCCTTGATATTTTAAAGTTTATAGCCGTGCTACTCCACATGCAGCTGTACGAATGGCAATGGCAATACCAGTCAGTTCGTTCACCACTTTGGTCCAGACTGAAATATCTCAACAACCTCAGTATCATTTAAAATGAAACAGACAGTCGTGGGTGATTCCCTGACTTTTCCTGATGGATTGGTAATGCGTAAAGAAACCAAGAAAGGCAGGTGATACTGTAAGCTAGTTAGTCTCTGAGTGACGATGTATAAAGTATCCTTCATGTTCTACACTGGGGCTTCCAGGGAGGCTTGGGAATACAACAAAAGCCTTGCTATCTTATGCCTTTGAAATGATTTACGATACTTGAAAATCATTTATACAATGAACAGTATGCACACACACTTCTATCAGAAATTTGACTTACGATACACATACAGGTTAATTTGAAAGCCACATGTTACAGTTTGAAAAAGGATTTTGTATAGAAGAGAGATAATGTTGGAAATTGGGGATATGTAACAGGAACAATTGAAGCGGTACATTCCAACTTCATGTTAAGACTAATTTACAGTGGGTCGCTCAGCAGAATAGAAAGACACAAAATTTTCAATATATGCTTCAGTGAAAGGTTTCAGTTGTCTCTAACTAAACTAATTTGACAAGGATGTTACAAGCTATCTAAAGTTACAGACCAAAATATCAAATCCAGTCAAAACTACATCTCCATGGTGATGTTTGTAACACAACCCAATCACGTTATTAATATGTCATTTATGTTGAGTGGCACTTAACAGCGTTGAGCGACCTAGCATAAATCAACCTTTACTCTCTCTCATGGAGTATCCAGGCAACCGCATTCTGTAAAGACAGCTCATTACACACCCAATAAAACAACCAATCAGAGACCAGATTGTAATTATTCACATGTCCAACAGGGTTTCAAAACACGGCTCATTTGAATAATTGAAGCCTGTGCATGAACATGACAATGGAAATCATGCAACAGCTTGGTGGATTAACATAAGGGACCACCTGATGTACACTGTCACAACAGGACAAGATTCAGTATCCACATGAACAAGCTAAAACTGTCATTGTGTTAACTCAGAGTAACACAAAAGATGGTTCTTGGGAAAGGGATCTCAAACACTCACTGAAAACTGATCAAACTCAAAAGTAACAAATAAAACATTAGATTGTCACTTATCAGCATCTGTTGGCTATAAAATACATGTGGTAACAACATTTTGATACACTCTGCATGTTTTCATAGCAACATGAAACCACTGATAGCTTCCAAAAAGGGTCAAGTCATGTGCAGGTACTGTACATTTGTTCAAAATCAAACCCACTTTACCTTACTGTTGATTTAATGTTTCATAAATGTAAAAATAATGATAACAAATGCAAAAACAGGCCTCAGGGACAAAGAGGAACAGCAGTCACAGGCTAAAACTTATCAACTGTGACATGATGCAGTACATCAGTGGCTGATAAAGCCTGCAAAGCTTTGCCGCAGTGTTTGCCACGGTGATTCAGTTACTTCACAGTTACGCTAAGTACAGTTCAATTATGTGTTGTTATTTTGTCTACTGTCCCATAGCAGAGGACATGTCCCTGATACACATGCGTTCATGTTGCCCAATTGCTCAATTGATGACAGTTAATAAGGGTTATCATCTTTTAAGA
This sequence comes from Scomber scombrus, assembly GCF_963691925.1. Lineage (NCBI taxonomy): Eukaryota > Metazoa > Chordata > Actinopteri > Scombriformes > Scombridae > Scomber > Scomber scombrus. The sequence goes on along the minus strand of NC_084981.1, from coordinate 9,366,015 downwards.
AGTACTCATCATAACCAAAAGACAGAGTGTTCTGTTAAGTATGAGAGGATAGTGTCGATCACAATCTTTTGTCTATTTATGTGTGTTTCCTCAGAAAAACATGAAAGCATCCTTCCACCTTACAGATACCACTTTCTGTGATATAGTCTGTTACTTCACAGTCAGCAAAAGCCTGTTTATCTCTCACATACTCAAAGGATGACTTCGTAAACTAGTACAGTTTGGTTGTGCACATTTTGTTTTAGTTTTAATGATTCAGTAATTACCTTTGTGAGACGAGTGTGAAGTACGTTGTGACTACTTTCTACGCAACCACCCTGACATTTTTGTCTTGATAACTGCAGTGTTTTTTCGATTTGATCGGCCCACTAGGGGAGGAGGTGCTTCCATTTCTGTGAAAACTTTATCTGTCTCTGTCATTCCATCTGTATCTAAGCAGAAATGTTCTGAACTCTTGGCTTTAAGTGTTTGTCTGGGGAAAAATCATGATGGAAAAGTGCTACTTATTGGCATTTTATTGTTCACCCTCTGCTCCCACGGGTGTGATAGATGTTTTAATTGATTTGATTTCCAGATATGAAAAACTCAGAACTTCTTATCCTCAGTGATAGGGCTGGGTATCGTTTAAAAAATTACTATACCAGTATCAATTCAAGTACCCTTAAATTGATACCGATACCAGTTGAGTACTATTCGATACTCAATTCTGTGCACTAGCTTTTATCCGCTGTAACAGGCGTGTAGTGTTGCCACACTTTTGAGCGTTTAGGTGGCATCTTGGCTGCTGAACTGCTAAGCGCGCTAACTCAAATTCACCGCGACTTCACCACCACAGATGGGTTGTAACTGCTGTGGCAGTGGGCCAATCACATGTCACATTAAATCGAAGAATGATTGTGTTGATTGGCTGTGGGCAAATCCATACAAATAGTCATATTTTCAAGCTCTGGGTGCAAAAAGGATTGATTGCAGGTATCATTTGATGGGAGATGTTTTGATACTACTTGGTGTCGATTTATTTCGGTCAACACCTTTAAAATTTATCGATTACCCAAACCAGGCCTTCCTGAGTGATATGAATATAAACTGGTTAACACTTCTGATAATCCAAAAAATATCTTCATTGATTTCAATGGATGCATCTGTGACACAAAATTGCAAATATCCAAACCACAAATCACTTTTCTCTCACCTTTCAATCATTATCACATAGTCCTACTTCATCCTTTCCTAATGAAATTGTTCAAGGTTCTACCACTATCCCAGTTGAAAAGAAAATACGTGATGCATTTAATGAACATTGTATTTCCTCCTGCTGTCTCTGATGGCAGCACTCAGACCTTTACATTTAAGCCTTTTACGAATCATGTCATCAAGTGTTGCCAAAAAATCCACTGGGGCAGATCATTTAGAGCCAAAGCTCTTTTTATTAGCAGCCTCACTACTAGTTAAGATGCTTAACTTATATTTTAAATCTGACTGTGTAAAACTAAGCATCCCTGACCTTTGGAAGACAGCATACATCCTAGCTTTGCATAAAGGAGGTCAGTCCAATGAGATAAATCATTATTGTCCAATGTCTAAACTATCATGTCCAGCTAGAGAAACTGGTTAAGGATCAGGTGAAAACATTTTTTATCTTAGCAATCCATTTGTAAAACCTTATCAATCAGGTTTTAGACCCGGGCCTAATACTGTGAGGGCAGCATCCAAAGTCTTGAATGATGTAGCTAGTGCATTAACAGGCAGGATTGTGTTGCCCTTTTTATTGATTTATTTAAGGATTACAATACTGTTGATCATCAATTTCTATCAAAATATCTGGAATCTATTGGGTTTGACAAAAAGTTGTGTAATTGGTCTGCTAATTATGTCACTGATAGAACATAAGCTGTTGGGGCTGATACATCAGTCCAGCTTTATTAGTATTAACAAAAGGTACTTCAAAACTTGCATTCTTATTTTTGTGCTGCAGAGCAATTTTTAACTGATCTTAAATTGCTTTTAAACTCCGATGAATCAAAAATGCATGCTACTATTACACCCTTAATAGGGCAGAAAAGAGTATCCTCTTATAAATATCCTTAAAAGCAGAACTGACATTCGTTGACAGAAATAAGCCATGTATTGCCCAGAACTGCAGAATGCAACGATCAGCCTTTTAAACTGTTGTGAGCTATGGCGATGAAATGTATATGCTTCTCACCTGCATCTTTTCTTAAACCTTGTGATGCAGTCATCTATCATTCCACCCTTTGGTTCATATCTGGAGATGTCTTTAGAACGCATTGTTGTATACTATATGAGAAAGATGGGACGCAGTTGTTGGCAGTGAGAGGACAAATGTACAAAGCACTTATTGGAAAACTTCCTCAGTATCTCACATTTCTTTTTAACTGTAGATCATTGTCACACTGCACTAGGTCCCCAGACTATTTGAACCTCAAAAATCACCAAGTTAGTATTGAGACAATAAAATTGGCTTTTAATTACTATGCTCAACAGAAGTGGAACAACGTGCAGAAGCTTGTAAAACTGGACAAGCTTATCCATTTTAATCAATTAAAATCTCTTTTCTTTGAATTGATTGTTGGGACTTTTTGCTGTATAATCTGTTGGTGTATACTGTAACTTTTGTGTGCTTTTATTATTATTATTTACATGTACTATAATCAGGGTTTCTTTGTAAAAGAGCAGAGCAGATAGCATGAGGGCGCTCTTGCCCTTCCTTGGGTGTGGCTGGATTAGCAGGATCCCTGTGTTTAATGGGATTATAAATGAGGAGAGTGGCCGGACAGCACGTACTGACAGTGCTGGGGTGTGCAGCGTGGAATAAAGGAGGGTGATATAAAGGGTGGTGACTGACATGGAGACAAGAACTAAGCTGCCTTGTCACAGGAGGTCCAACTGGACTATGAAGACCAGACACTATGCCTTTTAGTACATTTTTTGTTTTGTGAATTCAGTGATCATTTCAAGTCACAACTGAATCAATATATACGACAAAAAAAGACAATTTAAACAAGAAGATTTAAGTTCAAATCAGAGTAAAAATCATTGGCTACTAATATTTTTTCCACACATCACACATACCTTGGCATTCCAATCTTTATTAAGGTAATATATGCACGTGACACACCGTCCATCGCCGTTTGGGTTATCCACATGGCGCACGTAACCTGTTCCTCTTCCAGGATAACACGCTACCATTGCCTGAAGACAGGAAGATGAAAAAACATGATTAGTAAAAACAGACACTTGATGACGAAAGCACGAGTGCATGCATAATATGTTTAAATCTCATGTGTCTCATTAAACAGCACAACAGAATGACTGCATTGGCATGAGGAGGGTACAGTCAAGGTTGCATTAAAATTGTGTGTGTGTGCGTCGGTGCAAACGCGAGTCCCAGCAGGGATCCAGTCAGTCAGAGCTGGCCTTGGAAGCAGCTCCCGTTGCCTTTGTTGGCCCCTGACGTGGGGATGCAGTAGTTGGTCTTGGCACAGCCAGATCACATTGTCCTTGCCTCACCTGCACCAAGACTGATACACACAGAGGCTGCTCACAACACAGCTGCCTCATTATAAACTTTAAACTAGCGAGAAAATAAACCGGAGATATCGCGCTGCACGTCAACTTCCCCTTGCCTTTTCCTGCTCTATTAAGACTCACATGATCTGCTTGGGTGTTGGCAGTGAACCCCTATGAGCTCTTGTAAACTTCTTGGTGTAAACAGCAAGTGAAAGCACTCATACTGCGGAGAAACTCCCTCAGGAATAAGTCACACAAGTGGTGACTCGTACACAGCGGGAAGGACTGTGACAGAAACACTTGTCTTTTCTTCAGAAGTAAGACTTCCATGACAGACTCGATCTAAAAAAAAATTCCATCTGTCTCTATCATCTCGAATCATTTTCATAACAACCACTTCAAGCTGTACTCAGCATACAGTATCGGGTTTTCGCACTGTAAGAACTGGCTTGAAATAACTTCATGCGACTAGCTGCTCGTCTTCTCTGGCTTCAAGGCAGATAAAGGGGAACTGAGGTGAGTGGCGAACGTGCACAAATGCAGAGGGCAGATTCAACCCCCATACACTGTTTAAGCAGTGATATGACAAACAAAAGGCAAGTTCCTCCGCATTCTTTCACACACTTGGATCAACATAACCCATAGCAACATTATTATAAACACTCGCAGCAGACTAAACTCCTGCACTCGTGCCAAGCGGAATATTGTCAGACTTATCTTGTCTACAGAGAAATGATAGGATGTGTTATATTTGCAAGTAAGACTTCAAGAGGTTGAACAGAATGACTAAATTAATATGCATGCGTATAGGTCTAAATACTTTAGTAAAAGTTCATTTTATCCGACTTTTCAGTAATTGCCTTGCAAAGTCTTTTCGTGCAAAACATTTTTTCTATGTTTTTGGGTTTTTTTTACGTTTTGCTATGCTCCATGAGAGCAAATCAAAATCATCCACATCACACATACGCCTGAATCTCATATGATCGTACTTGCTTGCGTCAGTCCACATTGTGCTCACATCTTTTGAGTGATGCAGGTTACCACTGGAATGCACAGTATCAGGGCCTTCAAAAACAACAAAACTTCAACATAAAGATGTGTGTGTGTGCGTGAGGGGGGGGGGGGGGGGCGTGTGGATTCTTGCTCCGGGTGCACAAACTCACTTTATCGATTTAAAAAAAAAAAAAAAAGGGTGGGTCACAGAAAAAAAAAAAAACCCCAAAAAAACAAGGCTGCTTGAAATCAAAGCGGGTGAAGGTCGCAAACTGACAAAGGGCTTCCTGTCCGTAAGACGGAATACAGTAAGCTTTTCTGTGTGTGTGTGTGTGTGTATGAGTGAGTGTGAGAGGGAGAAAGAGAGAGGGGCACAGACAGAGTGAGGATAGGGGTGGGGCTGCAGCAGAAAAGAGGAGTGAACTGCTGTAAACTTTGACTCCTGGCCTCCCTCCAGAGGGAGCAGTATTTTAATGGTTGTGCTACGTGCAGAGCGTGAGGAAGGTTGGCTGATCCTCGGCTATGTCACCCCTCCCACCCTTAACTGCTCGGCTCACGCTGCAAAGGCTGAAGATGGGTAAACAGTTGCTGCGAGGAAAGCGTGTTTGTGTGGATTCAGATGTGTGAGGGTGGGGTGTGTGTGTGTGTGTGTGTGTGTGTGTGTGTGTGTGTGTGTGTGCGTGTGTGTGTGGGCTGGCTGACGGTGTGAAAGCGCTCGCCAAAAAAAAACCCCGGACACAGCAGTTTCGCCTTTTCCTTTCCTTACAATAGACAGCTGTAGAAACTGTATAAGCCTTCATCGACTGCCGGGAATCATATCTCTTAACAAGTTCGGTAACACACCTGTGAGTATGACAGGTGGGGTTGTTCTAAAATATACAAAAGTTTTGTTTCCTTATGAATATTTAACAAACTTCTCAAAAATGCTGATAAAAATGATGAATGAAAAGTGAAAGGTAAACTAAAGCAGCAACTAACATGTAACAATGACTGCACATAAAGATCAGAGTATACAAATGACCTTCTGAAAATACAAGAAAGTGGAATGCAGCAACAGCTAGTATCTGCAAATTCCAAGCTCATACGAAGTGCTATTTAACTCCAGTTTGCCTTTCATGTGATCTGGTCATGAGGACCCGGCTAGCTGAGACACAGAAGACTACTTTTGATCAAATCTTCAGTCAGAGGACTGCAGATGGCTTAGATGAAAATCCTTGATGAAAAATGCAAAATACAACTGCAATACAGACGGCGTCAGTGATCAGCGGTTTGTACTGACAAACATGTGAAAGTAAGTCACTGATTCTACACAAAAAAGATCTTTTAAATACAGGTTAATCTACAATGATCCATTTTGCTACAAACTCTGAAAGTGGTATTATCAAAGTCTTGAACGAAATTGGGTTTTTTTAAGCTCCGATACTGACAAGGATTTCTTTTTAAAGAAAAAAAGAGGAAGGTCTAAATTAAACTGGTCTACACTGCTGGAAGCTTTTCTTCCGTTGCCATCTTCACCCCTGACCTTGTATCCCTATTTGAGCTTCAGCTTTTCAGCCACTTATTCTTCCGCGTTCCTCTGTGGCCCTCATTAGGAGGTTGACCTCACTTGCTGTTTGTTTACATTCCACAGGCACGGCTTCAGAGGCCAACTGGCATTCACAGGCAAAGAGTGAACGAGAGGGAAGTAGAGGTCATCAAACGAGATTGCTGAAGCCTTCAGCTACACCGACTGAAGGGCAAACGTTTTGCCACACGCGCAGATTTAACTGAGTGCGTGCATTTAACACACTAAATGACATTATAAATAACTTTTAAGTGAGTCAGTTATAACACCAATAGTCTGCATTCGCTGCAAAGAACTCATCGGTTATCAGCTAAAACGCTACTCAAGTTTGATCTTAGTTTTCTCAATATCAAGGTTGGCAGTGCAAGTGAGCAATTACAGAACTATTTCAGTGTTAATACTGACAGTAAATGCTTTATCAATAAAAAGGAAAACTAATTCAATTCATCCAATATTGGTGGAGAAAAGGACCAATTCCACTTTAAGTTCTTTCTTAGGTTACATTTACCACAATTCATTGTTGCAGTTAATTTCAGACAATAGCTTTCTGTTTATTATGAGATATCGTCACTGCTGATATAGAGATTAATTTAACTCTTCTACATCACAATTACAAAGGCCGATGGTCAGTGTAACACTCCTGACCGAAATCTGTGTTGGGCATCTAAAGTAATTCAATAAATCAACAATTCAAAGTGCAGACTGGAGATGGAGGATCGTGTGTGTGTGTGTGTGTGTGTGTGTGTGTGTGTGTGTGTGTGAGAGAGAAAGAGAGAGCGAGAGAGCAAGCTGGACTACGCAAGTCGTGCGCTGTTGTTTATTTATCTTCCTCATTCTCAATTTATCTCAGACAGCTACAACTCAGACCCCAAATAAATCAAGCTTGCACTGGACGGCACATGACAATCTCAAGTAAGACTACTGTGAGTTATACGAGGCTAAACTTAGTGAAGTACTGTAAACTAAGACACACGCCTCTAGTAAATACTGTTTAGGCTATGTTTACACGGAAACGATCTGAACAGAAAACGCAAAAGAGGCGTTGCGTTCTCACTTTTTATTCCGCGTTAAAACGAGCGTTTTTTGGGGGAAAATCTGCGTGCAAAAGTTTGTGGAATTCAATGTTGTATGCACGCCAGGCGGCCACAACACCACAAAGTCCGCGCCTGTTTAGAACCTTCCTTCTACTTCTCTCCCTAGTAGCGCGAAATTGAAAACCAAAACCAAAACATGGCTAAGAAGCGAACAAAAACTGACCATTTTGTCTCAGACTACATTTCTCTCCCCTATCCTCTGTCATTGTCGGCCCCGCTGCAGCAGACAGGTATCAGCAGAAGGATAGGTACGTGACGTCACATGGAAGAGCGTCTGTCACCTAGGTTACAGCAGACCGCAGCAAAAACTCCGCTGCATTTAAGGCAGACTTTTGCGTTTTTACCCTTTAGACAGGAACGCGACGGTGGAGCGTTTTTAAGATTTCCACTCTGGAGGGTGGTTTCACTTTTTTGCGTTTTTAAGCCTCAAAAACGCCGTCACCGTCTAAACGAAAGGCACATCCGATAAAATATTTTATATTATTAATATTTTCACCCGCGAGCGATGTTGTGTAAACAGGGCCTTAGAATTAGTGTGGTTCAAGCATATGATCACACCGTTATCAGCAACATTAAATGGACAGCTGAGGAAATCGGTGATGTGATTTTAACTCCATTATTTGAACTAAACTAAATAATAAAGAGTTGGAAAAAATATAAATTTATAATTTGGCAGGCACAAGAACAAGTTAAACATTACTAAACTATGATAGGGATTTCTTCATACCTCTAGTGCAGCTGTGGTACGTGACAAAGCCTGCTGCTGGTAGTGAAACAGCAAAACTGTTGCAGTCTGATTTATATTGATACTAGCTGCTTAACTGGTTAGTTTCAATTCAAATCACCAGACAGTTTGGCTGTTTGGTGTCGTTTTTTCTAACTGCAGACCTGCTGTGTCATAACAAAATAATTACTAAGGTCAAACACAGGAGACACTTTTTGCAGTGTACGTTAAACACAACACCTGTTAAAACCGGAAAGATGCAAGTATGGCACACCTATGATTTTCTGCTGACAGAATGAAGAGTGTCAATGTAGATTTCCAGCAGCACCTCTATTAGAAATATTGACAGATATATAGATATAAAAGAATTTGCCATTTGAGTGCTGCCAGTGGAAAAGACTGCAGAAAAACCCCACTCTGCAGGCATGCACATTAACAGCAAGCCAGCTGTCACAGGATCAATAAATGATGCTTTACATTATTACTATAAGTGTTTTTGATGTCAACAAATCTAGTTATGAATTTCCTTCCCTTTTAAAAAAACAACTATTGACTTCTGCCTGAATGTAAATATCTAGCATGTGCTTGTAGATTAATGAGTGTAAAAATGATTCCGTAAAGTCCAGAGTGAACCGCAGCCTTTCTGCTATGTAGAGCCATTTGTGGTTTGCTGAGCATTTGGTTATGACCGCCACGAAGTCATAAATAATAAAAATTCCATTATGAAATCAAATGGATGTTTAAAGCCCTGCGGTGTACAAGTGAAGGAACAGTCCCGTTGTGACTCGTGGATAAAGAGAAATTCGACCAGACAGAAAAACTAAGTGATGAACCATGAGTAATATTATGTACAAGATGATCAATTTCATTATGCATGTATTTTATCAACAGCTGTTATTTTGTAGAGAATTTTTGGGGTTAAAACTACGACATTTGATTGATTACATTATTCTGACTTTTGTAGAGAAAGTTCTGTTTGAGTTCAGAGAAAAGATAAATAAATGTGAGGTCAATCATTTTTTTGAGATGCACCAACTGTGTGAATTCAAGTTCAGAAAATTAATTCCATGTGTGGCTCACATTTTTTACATTTTCCACAAGCAAATAAAAAAAACACAAGATAAGTAGACAGCTTCTACAATGTTCGCCAGAGAGTAATATTTATCATTGTTTAGCCTGTTGCTCTGCCGCCGACCTTAAGCCATACAATAAATAGTACAAGGACTGCATTTATATAATGCTTTTAATCTGAACCTCTTACAATTGCCCACACACATTTACACACTGATAGCAGTGAAACATTGAAGCAATATGGAGTTCATTGTCTTGTTCAAGGACACCTCGGCATGCAGAAAGGAGCTCCACCAGTCGATGTAGATGGCAAACAACAACCACTATATTATATTTATCATTGATTAAAGCCTTTTGCCACAAGCCCACTGTTTCCATTTAAAAAAAAAGAAAAAAAGAAAAGCAAAATAAAACAGTTTGGGGTTTTGAAAGGGAGGAGTCACTGAAAGAAATCTCAAAGAACTCTATCCGTGGTTCATGTAATAATATGAGCCATGCACTGGGGTGGAGCTGAAAAAAAGCTGCAAGGGGTCTGCTCACTTCACAGAAGAGATGCTTATCCAAACATGAATACAAACAGTTGGGATGGAGACCTTGTAGCGCAGGAGACTGTGGGAAACCAGACAGTTTGGGCCCCAGCTTGGGATAGCTCGCTGTTTTATCTGTCGGACAGTGGTGCAACCTCCAGAGGAAATCCCTGTTTAAAGTAACAACCTAGTTTATTCTTTTCTTCTTTTCTATAGGCTGTGAACAATAGAAGGACATATACAGCGGCAGCCCCCCCCCCCCCTCCACCCTCGACGCACTGCAGCGGAAACACAAGCACTGTCCCTCGTGTTATTACGCAAACTCTGTGAAGGGGATTGAGAAAAGTTCCGATATCAGCACACTCTGCTGGTGTGTCCTGTTGACAAACAAAAGATAACTGCACAGGCTGACCTCTGTGAGCTGCTCGAAGATTAATCTGGAATAAACTCAAACGCTGAGATCCAACTCTGATAAAACTGGCCTGCTGTTTCCTCTTGCACAAAGTCATGAAATCACACAAGACGAGGCGGCACGTTTGAGTCAGAGAGCATGAATTCACCCTCGAAAAATCCTTTCGCAATCAGTCAAGCAGTGTTATAATTATAAACAGCAAGCGCTGGCCGAAGGGTGCAGACATCTACAGTACTGTGCCTGTTTAGTGCTTTAACTTCTTAGCGACTGCTCAGCATAACTGAATACCTCCATCCGTGCCTGTACGAGAGCCAAGTGAGCTCATTCTGTAATTGGATCAGTCACTGATACTTAGAAGCTGCCAGTGGTGGAAGATTGAGCGCAGCAAGAAACATCACTTGAAAAGATCATTTTGAGTCAACGGTCAAAAAAGTTGAGTAAAAAAGAAAGGCGGCGTTGCTTTGGCAGGTAATCGCAGGCCTTTATTAAGCACCGGCTTATACTGTAGCTCTCTTCTCGTTCTCTACCGCAGGCGTACACGAAGGAACACACATATTTTACTACCTTATTATACCCAATGACTTAACTGATTTTGCATTAAATTGATGCAATTAAGACCATCCTTATCCCTTAAAAAAATGTTTTTTTTTAAAAACACACAATTATTCTGGTGTTGCTCCACCCTCCATAAATCTTCCCTGTCTTCCACTCGACAGCTGCAAACAGTCAAAAACAGAAGACCTCTTTCTCAAGGCTCCGTTTGGATTGTGGCCAGGTGCCGCTTCAACAGTCACGCCATAGTAAACGACGAGATAAACGTGTGATCAAGGTTAGAATGTGATAGAAAATATATGTGAGCTGAATGCAAAAATCCATCTTCCTGAGTGAACACAGTTGTTATATTACGCCTTCTGTAAAAGATAGAAGAAAAGAAGATATTACTCAAACTACAGGTCTTCATTTATCTCTACTACTCTGATAAATACAATATAAATAAATCAAAGAAACTCCTCAGAGCGTGCAGCATTGTTTTGTAATATGTGATGTTGAAAAGCCACTGATGGATTAGAGAGTTAAGAAAGGATTCGTCATTCCATCAAGACTCATACTTGACCACAGATGATGGATGAGTCTGTTCTGACTAACCACAGAATTATGACATTATTGCAGACTGTCTGATTGTGAAACAATAAGCAGGAAAAAGTGGCATTCAAGGTGCTGCCCCTGAGCATGCTGGTACTGTAGGAGGAAGGAACGACCGGCTCGGGCGGCCTATAGCATAATGTACAGCCGGCTCCAACACTCAGAGGACCACCACCACATGACTTCCTCTACCCTACTTACTCTATAGGGCTTTAAGATTTAGGTCAACGGTCAGTTTCCTTATGAAAGCAGTTGGGTCCACAGTCAGTCAGTGACGTGACAAATGGCGCAACAAATAAGTCAACATTTGACAATATTAAAGTTCAGTAACTCATAATCAACCGCCACCACGGGGAGAGGGGGATAGATTTTTTTTTCCCTCCAAATTTCAGCAGCTTTAACAGACAATGGGAAGTGAAGGGATCGTTGAGCACGAGTTGAATGATATGTTGTATAGCATCAGAGGATACAAACGATACTAAAAGATTTTTTATCAGTAAGCAGGCAGTTACTGATAGAAAAGCGGGACATTTTTCAAATCACGGCAGGACTGTTTTATGGCAGCAAAAAAAATCCACAGGAGTTTTTTCATCAATGTGATTAAGTGCCTAAGTTCATTATTATTATTATATGGTTTCAAACACTCATTTTTGCAATATAAAATGAAAAATAAAGTAAAAATATCTTTTTCAGATAAAATAAAATACAAAGAGAGTTGGTTTTCATGATTGGTATAAATATTTATCTAAATCCAGTTGTACTTAGTCAAGTTGTATTTTCTTATTAAATTGAATCTATAGTAAGTTATCTCTCCATCAGATATACAAAATAAACCTCAGTATGTGATTGTATTGCATCAATTTTTTTTTTTACTCAGACTAATATCACAAATATGCCTCAAACAGCCGTTATGCTTAGTTCCTCAATTTAAATAAAGAAAAATAATTATATGCATGTGTGCGTGTGTGTGTAAATACATACATATATATATATATATATATATATATATATATATGGTTACTGCATTGGCTTGCAAAACATTTTAAAGGTATTCATGTTATTGTCTCCGGTCCATGTAAATGCAATAATTAATATCAATACTAACCCGATGGCATGCTAGATGAAGTTATCATGTTTCAGGTACAACATAACTGTATACAGGATAGCCTTGAACGCTGGCAGTAAGAATGGTAATAATGCAGCCTGAGCTCAGCAGCTATAGTTTTAACATGCTGGACGTACTAACATTCAGTGGGGAGCAGTGAGTCAGTAACAGGACAATAAACTCAAACTTCTTTATATGTTCAGTGGTAATGTTATAATGGCATCAGAAAGCATTCAACGTGCTGGAACTGCTGAGAAACAAACACGTCCTGCTGCCTGCGACTTCCCACAATGTTATCAAGTGAAGACGGGAAATGGGAACAATGACATTAAATAACTATTTGGGCAAAATCTTTTTCCTCTATCTTTCCCAATGCGAATTGTGCTTACATTGTGTTGTATCCCTTTGAGCCATTGATACTGGCAGCCTTCCATTTGTGCAAGTCATGCTGATTTTTGCTGGTCACAGTCCAGGCGTGTGTTTGCCAAGGCAACTAGGGCAGTAGGTAAGGAAGTCAAGTTCTCAACAGCGTTTGACTCAGTGGCCAGCTGCACACACTGATCGCTCACTGCAGTAATGTGCTTACTGGAAAACGTTTTATGTCTACTCAGAACAAGACGGGGGAAAAAAACACAACTGGACAGGAGGAGCAGCCTAAAAATAACAGCATACGGCCATCAGAGCTCTGAGAAAACCCAGTACCTGATGCAAAACAAAGGACACAGGCTTCAATCCAACATGTGCTCTTTTACTGCCGGATCCCTTAAATGTCACACACTGTGATAACTGAATGTGATATGGCAAGGTGACACATATTAAACAGTGTCTACGCTGACGGGGCTTAGTTTAGTGTTTAATAGTATCAATTTTTGTGTGCTAATCCTAATCCTTTCATGGTCTGACTTTTATACTGAACTCTCTCTACCTTGACCTTCAAACTTGGCAATGCACCAAGGCCAAAACAGTGGCAATCTTCAATAACTATATTTCCCAAAACTGAATGAAACATGAAAGCTATTTTGCAAATAAATGGTGAACATGACAATAAAACCTGTTGACATGGTTGAACAAGTCAGCACATGATATAACTATTTATTTTTTCCTCTAAAACTGAAAGAAGAGGCACAACAAGTTCAGATGGAGACATTTGACAAGTTAGACACTGTAAAATCTGCAGCCCTGCAGTAAATCCTGCCTTCATTAGGATTATCATGTTCAGTTTTTCTACAGATTCAACTTCAGGGTCATTTTGGAGAATGCAGTTTGTCTGTGGTGTTGTTTAAATTAAATTGTGTTTTTAACATCAGTCCACCATCACTGATATACATGTGGTGAGCAAAATCTCAACAGTTTTAACAAAAACTGAATCATGACAACTTTCATAAATGTAAAATGTATTGCAGATATGTTGCATTAGTGTGCATTAGTTTGTTAAGTGTACTTAATACAGTAACAACTGAATGCATTTTAAAAAGGACGCAGGACAAAGCATTACGCCTAACTTACGCCTAAAATGAAACTGACTGTCTACTTCTTCTACTTCAGTGTTTTCTCCCCAAAGGAGAGCAGGAGGAGGGGGAAGCTGAGAGCGGATCGTCGCTTTATGGGTCACAGGGTCATGGTGACCAGATCAGGGTAAAAGGAAGAGTCGGAGGTCACACGCAACTCAACAGCTGAGCTGGAGCAAGGTCGACATTGCTTTGGGCTGCTTTTTAAAAAAAAAAACAGTGCACAGCAGTTGGAAAAGTTAAACATGTCTGACAAGATGTTCAGACAACTTATTAAAGTACACTTGCTGCTCGCTGTCTCAGAGAAACCTGTGTGACAATGAGTTGGCTTACAGTCGGAGTCCTTTTCTTAGAAAAGGTATCTCGAAACAGAGGCTGCCCACAGTTTCCTCTCCTCCGCGATGCCAACTTTCAAACATGCGGGTCCTTGTCTCAGCAAAGCTGTGTTGAGCCGAGACCGTGACAATATGTGTGCATGTGTGATACTGAACTAAATTTATCCCAGCAGCAAACATCTTTTAGCCTGACACCTCTCTACAGTGAGGTCGGGGGGGTTACGGTACAGAGCAGTAGATTCAGCTGTTGGACTTGGATGGTCCCTGGCTCGGGCACATTCATCCCGCTGTTTGTCGAATGATAACAGCTCCTTCAGACACACCCTGTTACTTTACGCTAATAAGACTGAGTTTTAAATGTGTCATCTAACATGCACAATCCTGATTGGTGGCAGAATGTCTTCCTTATTTCCGTGCATGCATTTATGAGCAGTGTGCGTTTATTAGAGCAGCATGAAGTGGAGAAAACGTGCAGGTTGTTAGACGCTTATGAACTGATTCAAGCACTGGTAGAAACTGTATATGTACATTTAATGACCCGTTTACTAGGCGCACCTACAATAGGTAAAAATACAGCCCTGTTGAGCTGAAATTATATAGTACATTAACCAATTGATATAAAAAATAATCTACAATTATTGAAATACTTTTATAATCATTTATGTATAATTTAATGTAGTTGCAGTTATGCACTTCATATAATTTGCTGCTTTTTCTGTGATCTGGATTTTGTACTATTGTGCAGACAGATCAAAAAACCTGAAGTCATCAATTTGAGATTAGAAGAAATTGTGAAGGCAGTTTTCCTCAATATTTTCTGACATTTAACAAACCAAATGATTCATTTAGAAAAAATATGCAGTTGCAGCTCATCATGAAAGTTTTAATGTTCATTTTTTGTTCGAGCTGCTTTAAAGAAGGGCTCATTAAATTTACTGATCACTTGTCAGGCTGTTTCAGGCATTTCATTGTAAGAAGTTTTTTAAATTTTGTCGC
Organism: Scomber scombrus; assembly: GCF_963691925.1. NCBI lineage: Eukaryota > Metazoa > Chordata > Actinopteri > Scombriformes > Scombridae > Scomber > Scomber scombrus. The sequence goes on along the minus strand of NC_084981.1, from coordinate 9,351,012 downwards.
CCCATTTATACTAATGTGGGTAGACTAAATATTAGTAACATCTCTTAAACTTCTAAACTAAACTGAAATGACCTGAAACATCTTTCTAGAACAGTCTCCCTATATAAAGCTGAACATTATAACCTTGATGCAGGAAGGATTTACTTTTAGGAATGTTTTATTACACATAAGGTTTAATTAGGTGTACCTAGGTATGAACTGAGTGTAGACCCAATAGATGAAATCTGTCATTACATATTACAAAATTTATGTGCAAAATGTGCATTCAGCAAGTTTTGATCTATGGAGAAAGTAGCTAACAATGTACCTATTGATTCACACATATTTTTCAATGAACAAGCAATGACTCATTTGTTCCAGGCTAGATTAAACACCTCTGTGTGTCACATGCTGGTAGCTGCTTTCATTTGTATTTCTGACAGCTTCAACTGGACTGTGAATCTGCTGCAGACACAAGTTGTCCTCTAAATTTTATTCTGTGCTTATTTATTCTAGTTTGAGTTTTAATTTAAATACTGCACTTTAACCAGGGTGGCTCACTTCATTGAAACCTTTATCAACCGTATATCTCCTCTGTGGTGTCTCGGTTGTCTGAAGTGTTTGAGGGCTTTTATAAAAACCAGTGCTTGGTGTATGAAGACAGAAAATGCTTTGTGTTGAGGTAATACTCCACCTTTCTGACTCAGGGCATTGGCCACGCTTTGCCCTGGAGTAAGAGAGGACTTACTTGCCTCTTACACTTAATGTCGAGCTAAATTAACACACAGGACAAAGATACTGAAGGAAGCTCTGTCTGAATGGAAGAATTTCTGAAATCTGCAGGTTTGATCAGCAGGTGTGTGACTTCTGATGAATGAGGCAATTCAATGCACAACTTACTTTATGATCCTGATCCTCTAGAGTCAGAGTGCCGCTAATTTTAAACCACTTTGTGTGGCAGGTGTGTATGAGCAGAGCTGACTCCTGAGCAACACTCAATCCACTATAACCCACCGACCTTCAGGCCTGAAAACACCCCCACTGTATTTATTCACCTGCTGCAACACTTACTTTTGTCCTTCCATTGATTGTGTAGTTTCCCAGTTTGCCGTTACAATGTCTGATCAGGTCGTCCATGCGACTCATTAGAAAGCGGATCTTGTCGCAGCCGGCCTCCTTCCCCTCTATCCACGTGATTTTGTCCCCTCGGATGTCTTTAGTGGAGTCGCTTTTTTGACTGACCAACTGGCCGTCAGTGAACCTGCCAGTTTTGTGCAGGGCCTTGACATTATCCAATATGCCTAGCCCAGTCTCTGTCCCTAAAAAGTTGTCCACCACACATATACCGTGCTTGTTCATACACGGGACGATGTACTCCTGGGCAAGTTTCAGAGGGGTTAAACTAGTTTGTCCGTTAGGTGTGGCGGTATTGTTGGAGCCGTCATTCCCCGGCGTGTCTCCGACTCCAGGTATCCCTGTGTCTCCGGGTTGTGGTACAGACTCACTGTCCGTTTGCTCGGAGCATTTCTTTTGTGGGCATTTCTCCGGCGCCTTGTCGTCGTCCTCCTGCGGCTGAGCTTGCTCTGGTATCTGTTTGGGAACCTGCGCCTTGTCCGCCTCCCTACAACTGAGCTTGTGTTTCTTCCAGTGCTGTTTCTGATGGTCCTTGCTGCAGTAAAAGGAGCTCCGGCACCTACCGCACTTGAGGAGGTTTTCCATTTTCCCACAAAGTTCACAGTACTGTCGTTCTCGGTCCAAATCGCTCTGCTGCTTCTGCATGTTTGCGACTGCAGCAGGGTGCACTGCGCCTTTAATTCCGATCCTTCACACGCGCCCTGCTAACCGACAACTTTGGAGACGATCCGCCGCCTCTGCCACGCTACACCGAGCGAAACCGTGAAGTGAGACTCAAAACCCGGCCATTCCTGCTCACGTACTCCCTCTTCACATCTTGTATCAGTGGAATAATGCGACAACGTGAGCCCCGAGCTGAGCATTTCGGGCTGGGTCGAGGTCTTCATGAGGCATTTCTGCGGGCTAGCTGTCGGTCAGACGATAGTGCATGGCGCCGCTCCGTGTGTGCTCAGCCTGTCTGTGGGCCAGCCCCGACGTGACGACCACTCACAAGTCCCGCCCCTCCCGCGGTGCCTTCGATGGGCGTCGGACAGGTTAACTGCCTCGAAAAAACGTGGAGGTTATGTTGATATGTCCTGTGGTGAATCAATACTGTTATGGTGTAGACTTGTGATTCTTCTCTATGATCAGGAACCTAATGAGGAGCATTGGACAGATCACAGCCACACAGTAGCCTGTTCTCCCTGTTGTTCTCAAGTAGGAGGGACAGGAGTCTCAAAACACAGGCATTATATATGTGTGTGTATATATTAAATACATATATTTTAATAGCTTTTTATATTTTGTTATAATATTTTATATGTATTTTTTTTTTTAGATATATCTATTTACACGTTTTCTGTTATGGAGTCTCCCAGCCAGAGTATTTCACATGATTGTACTTGTATAACTTGTACAATAAACATCTTGAACTTGAATCTTGAATTTTGAATGCAAGATTGAGGGCTGAAGGAGACAGAGTCTTTTCTGTCAGGGCTCCACTACTATTGAATGACCTGCCCGAAACTCTCAGACTTGCAAATTCAATATCTTCCAGTATATTCACTTTTGAAAACTCACTTGTAATCATAGTGCTTTATTACAATATCGATTTATTTTACTATATATAGTCATTTATTTCATATTTATATTAATGATGTACTGTGTATGCAGGAATGTGTGTGTAACTGGTATTGTTTTCTATCTTATGTTCTTTTTATATCTGTCTTGTAAAGCACCTTGTAATTGCTTGTTTGATAAGGGCTATATAAATAAACTTTATTATTTTTTATGTTATTAACATATTGGCTTGATTTACTCAAGTACTATGCACACAGTTTTGTGGTATTTTTAGCTCAAGTTATTTACTGTTACATTTCATTACACAAGTATAAGAGAGTAAAAATCTTAGGCTTCAGCTCCTTAACAATGCAGTAATAAGAAATAAAGCAACAATCCGTGAAGTCTGGTGTGCATATGTCCTATCAATAATATATAAGTAACTATCTTTATGTGAATAGTATAAGTGTATGAATACATATTTTCTTGCACACAAAGGAAACAGATCAAATATAACAATAATTAAAATATATGAAATAATATATTATGTGTAAAATAATAGAACATTGTGAAACGACTGTACATTTGAAGTTGGCCTACGCATTTATTGAAGTATTTTTACAGTTGGTATTGATACTTTTACTTAAATAAAGCATCTTAATACAACTTATTAAAGTTTTTTTTTAGTTTAAAAAAAAAATGATTTAGTGAAGATAAACATCAACAAACACATTTTTTCTTTATATCTTTGCCACCTCATTCTTTGGTGTTGAGGTCTAACTCAAATATTTTTCAAAAAAACAGTGCAATTTGATTTACATGTCCAAAGCTTTATTTCTTCAAACTGCTTGTCTAAGCATTACAAAAGAAGTTGTGTAATCGTATTATTCACAGCAGAGGCGCTGGAATTAACCGGGGGAGAAAAACTCGAATGTAGGAACTCGAGGGGAGCACCTGAAGGCAGCATCAGTCAACGTCAGTGTGTTTTGCCCTCATTCCTGACTTGCATTTGTGAAATTCCTTTCACACAACAAAAGAATATTTTGCACTAAGATTTTCCTGGTGTTATGGTAAATTGATTAGTTGGATAGAGCGCAGTTTATGAAGCTCACCATTTCAATCGAGAGGGATCTAAATCGACTATCGGAATGTACATTGCAACACATTTTAACAGTCTTTTTATAGAGTGTAAACACATCCTGATTAACATGACATCGTATATGGTGCTGCGGTCTAGAACTCATCACAACAACGAGAGAAAGGGGTCTGTGAGTGACAAGGAGTGTGCTGCTGTGCAGAGGCAAAGCGCAAACTCAAGTTGGCACCAGTCGTGTGGCACGTAGACAGTCTGCAGGAGTCCCTGGAGGGGGGGTTACTGGAAATAAGCGAGTAATCTGATAAAGAAAGGTTGGATGAAACATATTTTAATAGAAAAAAAATGACACAGACCAAAACAAGGATGGCAGCCTGGAGATGACTGATTTACTAATCTGGGTATTGACTAAAAATAGTACTTTGGCTGTAAATAAGGGAGGAGCTGTGTCACTCCATTCTGAATAAGTTTATCACAGGACTATGCATACAATTAAAAGATGCAGTATTTTCAACAATTAACATTGCAGTAATATCCTTCAAAAATAATAATATTTTATAAGTCAAAAACATAAACATAATTAATGTTTCAAAATGAGTGCATGTGCCAACTGCATTTAAAACTATGTGTATTAAAAAAAAAAAAAATTAAACAAAAATTAAAAAATTAAAAACAGCAAATATGACTTTAAATTGTGAAATTGTGAAAAGGCTTTAAAAATATAAATTCCCTCCTCTGCTGTGTAACTACGTATCCCAGAATGCACCGCTCTTCATTTCCGGCTACGCGTGTAAACAGCGCAAAAGCCCCGAGATGAACGAGTCCACGTGAATGCCTGCAATTAAAACACGTAAATACAATTTATTTGGCACAGTGGTGTCATTAGCATTTGTTTAGATAGTTTATCTTCGGTCAGAAATGATAACTTTTACGTGTAAGCTCAGCTGTTGTGTCTGGTTACCTCGATAATACCCGATAGCTGTAAAGCACGCTGCCTCGTTTTAGTTCAATTACATTTGATTTGCAGTATTACGGACTTTCTACTTCACTAAACCACTGAACTCCCACGCTGAAGGCATGAATAAGCGAGAAGGTAAATCCACGTGTTCATGTAAACTTGAATTGTTATTGTCTGCATTGTTTGAGAGACTGAAGTGTGATGAGAATTGATTCCTATGTTGATGTTTTAAGTGTTGGTCTGCTACACAAGTTCTTTAGTTTGCTGCTATTACAAGCGGTGAACCTGGCAAGGTAGCAGTAATGTATGCTTTTCCAAATATAATTCTTAGTAAGGCTACACAAGTTCTTTAGTTTGCTGCTACTACAAGTGGTGAACCTGGCAAGGTAGCAGTAATGTATGTTTTTCCAAATATAATTCTATGTAGGGCTGCAAATATTGGTTTTCATTGCTGATCAATCATCCTTATTATTTTGGATTAATCTAGCACTCATTTAGTCTATTAAGTATCAGAAAATAGTCATTTTCTACAATAAAAACTAGTAGAAGATTGTGTTAGAACATTTCTTCATTTGAGAACTAGCAAATATACACATTTGAGATGATACATTGATTATAAGAATTGTTTCAGATTTTTGTGGATTGACTTTCAGCTCTTCACACCTTCAAGGAATTCTCCAGCAATTTAGTAGTACGTTTCCATAAAAATGGGACATGTGAGAGACAGTGTTTTTAAAAAATGAGATGTGTCAGAATCAATGCAGCACAGTCCGAGATATCCTGACCCGTAATTATTAGTATGAATCATGCTCTAAAAATGCTGGATGCCAACCTTTCTTTAATGCAACCCAGTAGCGTCTTTCATAGACTCTGCCTGAAGAATATCCAAATCTTTCAAACTCCACACTTTCTATTAGTCAATGTTAATGTTAAAGTAGCTGTAAAAGACATTACTCAATTATTTTCTCAGGCTGAGGATTACTCCTCATGTCAAGTGATCTTCTTTTATTTATTTATTTTTTTTGGGGGGGGATTTTTTGCCTTTTATTGGACAGTTGATGACAGAGAGGCTGATGGGCAACAAGGGGAGAGGGAGAAAACTAGAAACGTTGCGGGTATATGGCATGCACTGTAACCACTCAACTACAATGGCGCTCCATGTCAAGTGATCTTCATGCATGTAATTAGTAGAGTGACCCTTAACTTTGACAAGGTGATTGGTGAAGAAATGAAGTGAAAAATGAAAGCAGCTGGATGAATTTGGCTTTGAAGAAACTGTAGCATCATCTGACCTTTTCTGTATCATAACAGCTGAAGGATGTGCGCGGAAAAACGCTGATGCAGCTCAGGACCGTGACTTGAGTGCCAATCCCTCCTCACCTATCGTTGCTGTCTTTAGAGGTAACTGCACTCTCAGCATTTTTTCACTTCCACTTTTCATTAAAAAGGATACTTATATGTTAAGACATCCATTTTCTGATGAACCTATATCTCTTTTAAAGTTTTCCAGCAGGAGCTTGACACCAAACACGACAAATATGAGCGTCTGGTTAAGATCAGTCGAGACGTCACCATTGAAAGCAAGAGGACGATTTTCCTTTTACATAGAGTGACCAAGTATGTATCATCTTCAATCTGTTCAGTTTAAATTTGAACATATACTAGATTCCTCACTTTAATTAGATTTAATACACAGTTTTTAGTTATTAACATGATATTAATAGATCTTTCACTCAATCTACAACAGTCTTCAGAAATAGCGTAACGGTGTAGAGGGGCTGCTGTGGAGTGAAATTAAGATTTTGTTTCAGACAAGATTTTCAAGTAATGTTTAGATATAAAGTCACTTGCATTATTTCCATTCCTAACTTTGTGTGTTTTCGTTGGATTGAAAGTGTTCAAGATCCAGAGGAAGTTGTGAATGAGGCAGATATCAAACTGGACGCAGTGAGGCAGAAAATTGGGCTAATTGCTGAAGAGCTGAGAGGAGAGGACATCTATCAGTTTCACAGAGCTTTCACTCCAGGTGAGTTTTCATACGCTCTTGCTGTTTAAGAAAGAAAAGAAGCAAAATTAAGGACTATATATTGTTACTTTCCATGACAATGCATGTAAAATGTAAATGTTTTAGGAATAATCATTTTACAAAGATACCATCAACATAAAAATAACTGATGGCAAATTGGGAATTTCAGAGACTGTATGATGTGTTGTTTGTTTTTGTTTTTTTACGTTGTTTTACATATCAGAAAAATTCTTCAGGTTTGCAGTTGATGGTGAATTTTAGACAAAAACAGGACACATCCACCACTGTAACTAACGCCACACATTTATCTACTCGGAGATTATCAACATGACTGCAAGACAAATGCGTATTATCTCCAGACACACAAAGTGATGAAAGAGCTCTAACCTATTTCCCTGCCTCACCTCTCACCTGTGATGTTTGATATTACTAAGCAGGGCACATTGATATGTAAAGCAAATATGTAATAATAATAATAATTATTATTATTATTACTATGCTTTAGCTCTATCTTCAAGCTTGTTTATTTCAATCTGGACCAAAGTTGTGGACTGACTTACTGTATAATTAGATGAACTATATCTTATATTGAATTAAAACAGCTTTCTGGTAAATAGACTGGTGACAGGTAGACATTTATTTAAGTATAATTATGAATTCCTGAATTCATCATTTCCTATATTATATAATTCAAGCCCTAGTAAAGAGTTCAAAGTTGATTCCACGCTTTCATGAGAAGTGATCTGTTACGTGCTGTTACCACCTCAATCTCCCTTTTTGTGCTTTAGATTGATTGTGAAGTTGCTGATTGTGTGAGAGCTTGACCTTGATGCATGCTTGGATATGATAGACACACCCTCTGATAAACTTGTTTTCCCACAAGCATCAATATCAGTTTTTGTTAGCGTAGCCAAAATGTCTGCAGAGTTTGGAGAAAAACATTACTGGGAGCGAGGGTGAGCTGTTATCTAGCAGCTGGGGAAGTCATTTTTAGATTGTGGTCACTCTGGAATCACTGCTGCATCCTCCGCGACGTGACCAGTGGCAGTTCCCACCAATTACACGTCTCTTCCTTTTTTTTCTTCCATTTTTATCGTCTTTATTAGACTGAGCTCACTGCACAGGCTCTCCAGCTGATCTTGGCAGTACGAGAAGTCTCTAAGCATGTGTAATGGGTCTGCTTTTTTTCATAGAAAGACCATTAGGTATATTTTGGGCTGAATCCGAACATAATTGCCACTGATAACAGGGCAGTGCAGCACTTTGATAAACTCTTTAGCTTGACCCTGCCTGCAGCTTTGAGACACTGCAAACACAAGTGCATTTTCCAGGGTTCACCTGCAGCTCAGTGAACTGCACTGTGGTCGAACATTAAGCCAAATTAATCTGCTGCCATGCATACATATTTGTTGAATGTTAATGAAGGTTATTTAGCATTCTCTATTCAGTATTCTGGATGCATTAATGTGGGGAGTATCGTTATGCAACATTAATTGTATAATAGTTCTCCAAGCATGCAGTCAGGCTTTGAATTGTTACTATACACACGCTTGGTCCTCGACTTTTCCCGAGTACTGCACTGGGAATATTTTCAAATTTGGAGCTGGATTTTCCCTGAGTCATTGTTTAGATATTATCTAACTTGTTTTTGGTTTTCGTGTCTCAGTTACCAAAGGTAACACTGCCTCTGCTGCTGCCTCAGAGTATATAACATGAGCAGCTCCTGGCACTTAACTCAGGAACTGAACTCCTCCTGCCAGCCTCAAAGCCTATGTAACCTTTTCATGTCATATCCTGTTCGCCTTAGACTGTGCTGTATTCACTTAAACTGGCAATGTTTAGATGTTCGTAGTGGTTTTTGTTGAGCAAGGTTATGAAAAATGTGTCAAATAAAGGCTGGGGGAGCTGAGCTTAAAATATATGACTATTACTATTTACTAGATGAGAGTAGGGTATTTATTTAATACATTCATATTGGTAAATAATAAAAGGCAAAAGATTAAAGGTCAAACTAAATATACAGGATAAGGGGTTGACAGCACCTCTGCAATTTAACAAAAACCTATAAACTAACTAAACTCTAAATGAAAAGGGCAAAACGTCTCAAAGGTTTCATAACTCTGTCTCTGTGAATGTGCCCAATAACTCGTACCAGATGACATAATTCTTTCCAAGAACCATACTGGAAAAATTATTAAGAAATTACAGTCCTGTAAACGAAGCGTTATCCTTTTTTAAAAATGTTTTATTCCACCATGAATATCTAACTGCTTTTTCAAAGCCCTTTCTACATTTAATAGTGGTAGAAAATGACTGGATCCTTTAATGGTGATTTTCATATACAGAGTCTAGAAATATTGGAATCAGCCTAAAATATTTTATTGGAAAATAAGCAGAATTGGCTAAAACCATAGCCAGATTCCCTGAAAAACTACACAGAATGTGACCTCAGTGTCATAAATGGCTACTGTCTATTGTGTTAAAAGGGCTTTAAATGTAGCCACATTTTCTGCTTCCTCATGCAATTTTTGAAAATCATACTGAAGTCCTGGAAGAACATTTTACAAAGCTGTGATATTGCATCTCAGTAATCTGGCTCCTGCACTGAGTACATAGCGGCTGCATGGACTGTTGGGTTCGGCTCATGCAAGCACCGCTGCAACTGGACTAAAAAACCAAATAAGAGCAGTGAAAGTCAAGGGGAGATGAACCACATCCTACTCAGCTACAGTAGAGGGAGATAGGAGGCCCTTTGAAGTTCAATTGCCGCTCCAAAAGTAAACTTCAGACACAAAGTCTTCCGTCCTGTCATTATTTGATTGTTGTTTACACAGGACCAGAAAACAAATGAGGGGTCATCTCAGCCTGCCGCAAAAAATGGCCGCTGTTGTTCAATCAAAAGACGGCAGCAGGAAACACGTTTTATTCGAATCATTATCTCCATCTGCGATCTATACTTTGCAGATACCGTGTGGTGTTTATACACACTCTACGTGCGACGCTCAACTTGATACATAACTGAGCTTGTTCAACAGCTGCAGCAGGGAAGGAAATATTTGGTTGTTGCAATAATTACCGCCCGTGCTTAATGCATCCGATGTCATGCATTAGGGATCCAGGAGTACGTGGAGGCCGTGTCTTTCCAGCACTACATCCGCCACCGCTGCCTCATCAGCCTGGAGGAGATCAACGCCAGACTGGTATTCATGAAAGCTGAGAAGGAAGAGCCCAAGGTAAATTTTAAAGAAGAACCCACCCATCATGCACGGTTTGTTTTGTCATCTGACACAGAAAAACAATTTTAACATGTTAAAAAAGGAATGGTTTGACATTTTGGGGGAAATGCACACATGTTCTGTCACTACCACTCATGTGTGCATGTTGAATAAGAGGCTAGAACCAGCAGAAACTTAGCATATAAACTTATAAAATGGTATCTATAAAATATACCACCTGAAATGAGTATTATACATAGTGTGTTTATTTCACAGTATTTCCTGTCAAAGCAAATGTTGATGGCACAAAAAGGCACCGCTGTGGTGTTCTCTGTTCCGCACTTATAAGCATTATGTATCATTATGTAATTTCATCCTCTCTGCCTGATTTGTTCAAAGATGATGGTTGCCTGCTGGTGGTGCAGACAAAATTGTTTGACCCTCAATGTTTTGTGGTAAAATCACCAACTTGCTTGAGGAAAAACTGGATTTGGCTTATTTTCTGTCTGTGAGCTTCTAGTGGAGGCGCAGCTATACAACATCACAATCACATCTCTTAAATATTGCTTTAAGCATCAGTCTTGTGTGTAGAGCTTAATGGTATAAGAACATATGTGCACATCTTGTCTAAAAGTGTCAAAACCGTTTGTTAACAGTTTAAATTGATGCTCACTCAACACATTTGTTGACATTATTTCAAATCTTGTGTTTTGTGTTGTCTCAGGGCTCAGCTGTAGCCCTGGCGGTGGGAGCTCAGGTTCTTACCTTCCAGGTGACGCCCGCAGACTACTTGCTTGGCGTGGCTGACCTGACCGGGGAACTGATGCGGATGTGCATTAGCAGCGTGGGTAACGGCGACATCGACACGCCCTTCAAGCTGAGCCAATTCCTCAGGCAAATCCACGACGGTTTCTCCTACATCGGGAACACGGGCCCTTACGAGGTGTCCAAGAAGCTGCACACGCTGCGACAGAGCCTGGGCAAAGTGGAGGACGCCTGCTACGCCCTGCGCGTTCGAGGCTCGGAGATCCCCAAACACATGCTGGCCGACGTGTTCTCCAGCAGAAACACGCTCATTGACACCGAGGACGGTGTGGTGTAAGTCCTGTTCAGCCTTAACAGCACTGTTTCTGTTATCCATGGCGTCATTGTCTCTAGTTTTGCTCCAGGTTCATATTTCTATGTATTCTTAATGGGATTTTACTGATGTTTGACAGGTTTCGTGACGTGCTTGTTAATTTTGTTATTATTATTACAATAAAAACAATAGACAATAGTTTTTTTTTTCCCTTGATAATGATCTGATGACTTCAGTTGTTTTGCATGAATAAAGGTTCTGTGCCAAGTATGCTATGCTCTCCCCGTCTTTAAGCTGCTTTGATAATGTGTGTTTATTTTATTTTTCTCTCTGCCCTCCCCTTCCTCTATCATACACAGATAATCTAAGGTAAAACCATTGGTTGCCTCTGTGGAGGAGGATCATGTGACCTTTGTACATTGTACGTGCCTATTCTGACAGGCCCCCCCTGGCACACACACACACACACACACACACACACACACACACACACACACACACACACACACACACACACACACACACAAACAATCCCTTGCCTACTCATTCTACCCTCTTTAAACAATCCTTGCCAGCCTGCTGTGATATGAATTCATAATAATGTTTGGAGCAAGCTGAGGAAAATTCCTGGCAGAGACCTGACACCACTCTGCTGATGGTGTCAATTATTATCATCCAGATGAATGTTGAAGGCAGCGAGAAACAACTTAGCAGTAAAGACTATATTAACTATTATCAATGACAGTAGACCTTTTTCATGTTTTGAAAAACACAATTCTATCGTCAGATTTAATGTCAGAGAAAGCTTCACTTGTGAGTCTGATTATTCCAGCCACAACAACACTGATTCTTTTGACATATTTCCAGTTTCCAACCAGCAGCGTTACGCTTCATGAGCTGTAGTTGCACATCTCTGAAAACAAACAGCGCTTCAACATAAGCTGTTTATAAATGAGGTATCAGGTATGCTGCTGGCTGGTAGTTTTGTAGTTATCCACAAATAGATAATCTTATATATCTTGGTGTTCTTTAGACCATGAGTTGAAGGCTGTCAATGTTGTTAAAGGGTGCCATCTGCTGTACAATATTAGTACTACATAAAGACAATGCAGCATATGATCTGAATTTGATCAAATACAATACAGAAAATTATGATTATATATATGTCCGAACTTTACTGTTATTTTCTGGCTTTTGCATATGTGAAATTTGATTCCTTCAGCTTTGTTTTAGGGTTTTTAAATTTGGTTCCAGGAGTTGAAGAGAAAGAAAAACATGTTTTTGCTGGCTGTGCTCTTTGTGTGAACTAATCAATCAATCAGTCAATCAATCAACCAAATCAAATGAAATTGGGTGAAATCACATTCTGGTTAGGGTTATTGAAAGTGTATGTTGCAAAACTACTGAGGATCTTAGAATTTACTCAGGATCCATGTTTATGTCAAAGAAAACTCAAAAGGCGTCACTTTCTGTGTGTCAGCAGAGAGCTCTCAGTGTCTTTAACACAGACTGAATGTAAACAGTCAAACACAGGAGGAAGGAGCTGCAACATAGACATGTGGACACCTGAATAAAGGTAAAGATAAAGGTACTTTATTTGTCACACATACAGTTTTACAACAAAACTCAGTCTCTGCATTTCACCTCTAAGTACTAGGAGCAGTGGGCAGCCTTTGTACAGTGCCTGGGAACCAATGCTCCTTTGAAATACATTCAATAAAAGAAAACCAAAACTGACAGTCACTATTTGCACAATTTAAACAAAAAACACTATTAAAATCTATTAAAAAGTAACTAAAAGAGCAGCCGGCAAAGCTAAACCCTAAACTCAAATATGTTTGACGCCTGACATCTAGTGGTGAAAGCAGGGTACTGAAGTGAAGTTAATGCCTGCTGTTACTGTAGTTTATCACTGGTGCCAGCTCTAAACAGTACATTAATTTTTAATGACAGCTGCTCTCCCAGTAAACATCTCTTCCATTTGAGTTGGTGATAATGGAGGCTGGTAGCAGCAGAGAGAGACAGGGTGGGCAAACCTGAGGTGTAGGGTGAGGTGTACATTTCAGTGTTACTAGTCATCAGTTCCCAAACCTTCACTGTCATGTCTCCATGTGCAGGCCTACAAATTTAACACTGAATTCATCAAGATATACTTCTTGATATTTTGGAATTGGGCGGCATGTTTGCTTGATCAGTATCACCTGGTTTGTTTTCCTGTCTGTGCCGTTCTGACATCAAACATGCTCTATTATTCCCAAATGAATCAGATTTTCCATGAGAGAAATGTTGACTCGCCATAGCCGTAAAAGTACAGGTGGAGCTAATAACCTTGATGCTATCTCCCTTCAGTAATTAGTGCAATGCAAAACAGCAGTTAATTATAGGATTAGATACACTTGAATGTGACAGGTCAGAAGGTATTTTCAACAGAAGTTAAACACATGCTGTCATGTGTGCTGCTGTTTGAAAATCACTGGATTCACTTAGCTTTTTATTTTTGTATTGTATTTGTTATTTTGTTAAGTGAATAAATAATAGTTGTGAGTATTTCAGTTTTTTCACGTGAAATGACACAGTTACAGTCATACAGAAATAGTCCAATAACAGAGATTTGGTGCATTATCAGCATCTTCCATTAGCTTTACTCTCATTGTTGCCGAAAGTCCTTTTGATGCCACACTTCACTTCACATCAGAGAATGAGGATAGATAAAGTAACATCAAGTAAAGAAATGCTAAACAATATTACAACAAGTAATTTAAACTCATTTTAACTTGAAATTTGAGACATTTGATTTAATTTAAAATTGTTAGGGGTGATATTGTAGGTCAGAGTGAAATGCCTCTGCTTGAAGCCACAAATGATTAAGCATAAGGAAACTGTGTGTGGTCATGAGTTGTTGTCCAGTAATCAGACAGTTAGCTGATTTGTTTGCCAAAGCACGCTAAGTGCTTCTAATCTTTAATACTGGGCAGGTGATCAATGGATTTCACCCTGCTGCTCCGCTGGCCTGACTGTGACACTGCTGTTGTTGTTGTTGTTGTTGTTGTGACGGGTGAACTGAGCCTTTCATGACTGTGTCTTGTCTGTCAGTCTGCAGCACAGCCAAGCTGATGAAAAGAGCATTTGGATGTGTTGTGAAGAGGATGAATAGACTTTGCTTTATGTGGGGTCTCTATAGTTTTTTTTCTCCTCATGCATTCCTTCACCACAGAAACAAAGACACACTTTTGTGTGTACACCAACAACATTATTTGTGCATTCAAATAATCATTGGAATTATATTCAATGGCCACATTGTGCTATGTGCCAACAGCTGCCTGATCAACAATGCAGGGACATACAGTATGTGTTTTCATAAATTATGTTGAATGATATGATTTAGAAAACAACTAATAAAACGTAACGAGAAATAGTCATTTTATTAAAACTGTTTTTATTATAGTTGCCTTAGTGAAGCATAAAATACCAATAAAATGATCATATATTATAATTCTTTTAATTTATTTTTTGTGTAATGTAGATTTAATCTTATTGGAAAAGCCCTAGAAGTAACATATGCACTCTTTTTGCGCACAGTAAGTACTGCTATAATAATAACAATAATAATAATAATGTTATTACTACATCTAATTGTGCATGTGCTACTACAAATCTCTTTTGAATGACTTTAAAGGAGTTGAAGTCAATCAGACAGCTCGCCATCCTTCACCCCCAGTCACTGCACTCACAATGCTCCTAAAATAAAGCATACGAACAGTGATGTGTCCGCTGCAGGCTTCCTAGACTGCCTGCTGAGGGTTTTGAGGCGGTCTGAAGAAGTCTGGAGTCAAATTCCTGAACACGTAGGAGCTCCTCACGTTGCTCCAACACGACTCACGACGCAGGGGCGCAGCGAATAACGGATTACTTATCAACTGATCGATGAGACAGTTTATAGACAAAGCTTTACCTCGGCTGTTACTTCTGTCATTACAGCACATCATCGGATATTTTTTCCATTCCCCTCCTCTAATAGAAATCTGAACATATTTTCTTTTCAGACCGCCTGTTTATGCGCAACTGAAACCACTTGTTTGCCGCAGAAGAGAAATATAAGAATCTGATTCACACGGATCAATACTTGTATATCAGGAGATGTTTATTATGGACTAATGAGAGCCCATAAAAGCCGATTTTACACGTTCTTCCAAAGTCGGGGGGGGGGGGGGGGGAAATAACAGCCTGGCTTCACTTTTCCACAACGGAAATGAGATCAGTCCGATTGCTTGGCTCCACTTCTTGTAAAACATGGTCGATGTAAGTTCATGTACCGGGATCTGATAGTGTTTGACTTGTGGCCGTTGAGCTTGTTATTAATGGAAAGATGTTTGCTGGACTGATGGGATGTCACAGCAACTCTCTGCTTCACCGCTGTGAAGTCACGGAAGGTAAAGTATAATGTACTTTTTATTTTTTACCGTGGCTTAATATTTATCAAGCAGCAGTGAACAGTAAATGTTATAGTGATCATAGTGGTTGTTTGAATTTCTATCTGGAGCTTCACTTAACTTTAAAATAGCCTGATAAAAAAAAGTAAGCATGTGGTGTCGAGGGATGTGAAAGACCTGCAAGCCAACATGCAGATATGCCTTTGTGATAGTGTCAATGAAATTCAGTTGGTTCTTCACACCTACATTAGCTCACAATATCTGCTATATGAGAGTGGTTTGTGATTTGTGTGTGAGGAAACACAGTCATACAGGTCAGACAGTTCAAGCCTCCCTACCAGTCAGCCTCTTGCATGAGTGATGGGTGATGAAATGACTTAAATTCCTCCTTCATTTTAATATGTAGACAATATGGAGACAACAGTTAAGCTGTGTTAAGCTTATCTTGTCTATCTTGCATAACTTGAATATTTTGCATGCAGACCTGTCTGTAATATATCTCTGTTCAGATAGGATGCCTTTTATTACTTTCCATTAAATTCAGGTCATCATAATACACCCTATAACCAAGTGACTGCCTCAGTGTTTGATTAGTTTCTTTTGGTTTGAATTTCCCAGGAAGTCAGAGGGTGTGACATATACTTATAGTACTTATGAGAACAAATATTCTTATCAAACAGGTAACCCATAGTTGATAACATGCACAAAGGTACAATTGCTGTATACTGTATATATAACTATTGTGAACACTTGGCAGCTGGAAAGATTAATGTATTATCTGCTGAGTGTATTGAATCTGTGTGACAAATCCGTTACACTTTACTTTAAGCCCCCCCCAATTAAGCATTTACACGCAGTATATTCACAGCTGAAGTGTAGATGTTAGCAGATATAAACTGACTCCTCCTGTGGGCATTCATTAGTAGAGTATGAACAGAAAACTAATGACACTACAGCAAAACACAGTTAAAATATGTCTTCAGAGGAGATGTTATAATTGTTAACAAATAAAGTACATTCATAAACACCTTAAAATGTCCTTATATCTGCTTATCACAACTATACTACAACTAATGTGTCAACAGTTATCAGTATTTTTAAAGTTACACATTCACTTACTTTCACACATTGTTAACATTTCAAATAAATCAATCTCTGCAAGGTTTTTTTTTACTAGATGATGTCATTTGAAGTGATTTGAATGCTTGCTTGTTCCATACTATCCATGTGGTGAGGTTGTGTTGTGTATGCTTCTTTAGTCTTTTGTCTCTTACTTGTGAACCTCCACCACAGTAACTCAGACATAGTCAAATGGTTTATGATCCTCATGTGACCATACAGGAAGTGTGGAGCTTTTTTTTTTTATTATAAACGTCTCACCACTCTCCAGAGGACAGCAGAGATGCAATTGTAGGCTATCATTTCTTATAATCATGATGGATTTCTGTCCATATAGATTGATAGTTTGAGAGGCAGATAACCTTTTATTGTATTTATGGTCAAAAGGAAAGGAGAACCCCTCTTTAACACTCATCGCTGACTTTCACTTCCCCAATTCTGCTTTTGTGGTGAGTCACATGTGGTGAGATGATGCACATCTGTGGAGCAGTGCTGCTTCTCAGGATGCTGCTGACATGCAGATCTGCTGATGTGTGTGTGTGTGTGTGTGTGTGTGTGTGTGTGTGTGTCTGAGGGTGCTGAGCTTGTTCCTCAAACGTTTGTGTTTTTATGAGATCCTCTGCATTCCTCTCCTCTTTGGTCGAAGCACTTTCAGCAACCAATGGGATGTAGTGTTTAACCCAAATGGCTCTGAGGAGGGCCTCTTTAATCTCCATAGGTAAATAAGCTTGCCTTGTCTGGTTGAAGCACTACGTTTTCCCAGACCCCAGCGCTGTTGAGCGCTACAAGAGTTTGTGTTTTGTTCAGATTTTCCTTAACATCAGCAACAAGTTGTAAAGAGGCGGCTGCTATTGTTGAAGTGCTTATGGTTGGGTCTCCTTTTCCTTATTTGCCGTTTCTGCCGGAATTCCTGACAAACTATTTTAGCACAAAGCCTGGCAGGAAACAGCAAATGACATACCTCTGAAAGGCTTCAGTGATGAAGTAGAGGCCCCCAACACACACACACACATAGGCACTCACAATGAGCCCCGAGGCATTTCCTTCCCCTTTACTGAGAAGAGCTGTCTTTGTGTAATCGAAGCATGGCGAGGATACAGTAACACTATCAACCAGTCCCTCTCTTTCAGCTCTTTGACTCTGTGGAGTGCTCTCTATCTATATTATATCTTGACCATACCAGATGGTGAACGGTGTGCGGTTGTATTTGGTACCTACAGACAGTGTTGGGTTTCCTAAATTGGTTACGGAACAGTGGCCATGTCTGCAAAGAAACGTTAATGGAGCTGTATGTAACCTGAGCTTTAGTGCGGTGGTCCCAGTGGACAGAGGGTCGTCATACATGGACAGTCTTGGTACAATGGTAACACCCCTGTGTTACTCTCACTCCAAACCCTGCTAATATCCCAAATCTCCCTTAAGTGCTGTCTTTTTGTCTCTCTTCCTCTCCGGTCACATGGGATGGTTAAGGAGTGACATCACTGGAGGTCACGGGGGGTTGAGCAGTGGGCTGTGGTCGCTTTGTAGCGGTCATGGTTTGTTTGATGCCCTACATTCCTTTTTTGACATACAAACACAAAAATTGAATGATGGCCTCCTGTTGCACAAAATAATTAAAACTGACTTAAACTTAAAAATTGATATCAGTGTAATATCATGTTCTGAGCATGTACAAACACAAAGTCTAAAACTGTTTGTGTCGTTTCAGTTTTTTTAAGTGGTTTTACAATGACAGTAGTATGAATGCTCCCACTGTTTCCAGCACAAAAGTCTATGTGTCAGTGTGTCGCTGTGTGTCTCTAGTGTGTGTGTGAGTGGGAAGAGAAAGTTGAGAGCCAGAAGTGAAAGAGAGAGCAGCGCAGCTGGACACAAAGGGGCTGTTGATTCCCCACATTTCAGCCTGTCTCCTTCACTGGATCCTACACATTACATGTATTAATGGTGTGGAACTGCAGCAGGTGTCAGCTCTGAACACAAACCAGTCTTTATCATCCTCTTCCTCTTTCAGACCAAAACACTGACGTTTTAAAATGTATCTTTATGTTTGTCTGCAGCAGTTCTCAAATTATTTCTGTCATGACCCCCAACCCCATTAAAACCTATTCAGTTGTATTCATCTATTAATATTATTGGGGCAATTAGTAACATAATCAAGAACACAAACTACACATTTTACTACTCATTTTTAGACAAAAGGCATTTACACTGATGTAACTGTAGACCTGAGAGCAAGATAACATTAAAGCTGCACTAATCAATATTTTTATTTAAGCAATGGGTCAAATAAATACATAGGATGTAAAAAGTTGTTACTCGTAGTGACAAACGCACAGAGAATAATCACTTGACTCTGCTGAAGGCTACCCCTCAGTTCTACAGGGCATTTTAGTGTCCTTCAGCCCATTATTTTGGATTAACAGCTGCAACTTGACTGTTTTGGTTCACTCTCACAGCTCCCATGAACATTGTTTCTAGCTATACTGTAGCAAGTAACTTTTTTCAGCCAGCTGTTGAACATGGTGATGCATGCAGCAGCTAAAGAGCCAGACCTTTCTTTCAGAAGTTACAAAAAACGGAGCCAGTGACCTGAAAACACAATGCCAAATAAATACTAATGTAGCTCCCCCATAACAACTTCATAAGATGATAAAAACACTAGCTTCTATGGTCTACAGGAGAGATACCACAGCTTGAGAACCATTGCTGCAGCACTATTAGTTTGTTATCAAAAATAAGCAGATTCAAATGTAACTTTAGAAAATATAATGTACTCCACTCTTATACTGAGCAAGTCCCCAGAAACAGCACTGGGCTGTAAAGCTAATTTGACAAAGAGGACATACCGTGTAATTATAGCTTAAGGGTTCATCACATGGTGCAAACTGGCCCAAAATGCATTTTTCAATCTTTGGAAAAGGAGCGCCTGTAAAACTGTTTAATACATCTGTAACACTGAGAGGCGTGTCTTTGCTCAATATGACTATGTGGCTTTGGTATTTCCCAACAGCTGGAGCAGAACCATGGGAAATGTCACACAGCCGCCAAAGTTGTTTTTCATTCAGTTAGCAAAACTGGGATTAAGGGCAGAGTTGTGGACCCAAATGAAAGTCAATTTGGTCTTGAATACTAACAATAAGATGTTGTACATTCTCATGTAATTGCCACATTTAGCACCACATTGTCCTGTTACTGTATTCTCCATGACTGCATAGTTAATCCTGCCAACTCTATGAGCTCACTGTTTATCTTCCTCATGACCGTGTCGTCCAGCTTAATAGTTAATCTCTGCATCGACAGGTGGCATAGCATCAGGGACAGCTGGCAGCACCAACCGTAAGAGGCTCCACCGCAGGCCAGGGTACATGAGAGGAGAGCAGTCTAGACTACAGAGCACTAATCATGGGCTGGAAGAGGAGGAAGAGGAGGAAGAGCAGGAGCAAGGGAGGACGCCCTGCACTAGGAATGGAAAACCTGGACGTCACACTGAAATCACTGAGGCACCTAATGCTCAGAGGAAGAGTCTAAAGCCTGCTGTCAAAATGTCTGTAATGAATCAGCAAAAGTCTGATAGACCCACATGTAGCTCCTGTCAGAGTAAGAACTTTCTCTGCTCTGTTAATCATCATCTTCACCCTGTGGACTGCAGAGCTGTAAATGGTACATGCAGCCATCACTTCTCACTGCCACAGACTGAACCCAGATTAAGCCCAAGCCCAGCACCCAAGCTTTCACCTCAGTCCAGGCTGAATTCCTCAGCAGACTCTTTCAACTCCAGCTTCAGTTTCATCCAACAATCTCTCAACTCCAGCCAGAGGACTGAAACCACTGCCACACCATCACAGGAACCAGAACCACTTAATCAGTCAACTAAAGCACCTAGTACACCTCATAGAAAACCAGCAACCCTGTCTCTTGAGCAGTCAGTCTCAAAGCAGTCAACTCCTGTCCAGCCACCGCCCTCCTCTGTCTTGGGCAGCCAGGCAGAGAGAGAAGAGCCGTCATTAGGCGGGAGGTTTTGGCGGGAATGTCTGTGGGGTGGCAGGGAGGGAACATCTGATCTGCCCGATTGCGACTCTCTGGATCTCACATCCTCACTGTCAGTGGACTCAGACACCGCCTCTGCTTCCTCTGTCACCTCTGGCTACGAGAGTGCCACGCCTGCTTCGGAACAAGGCTGGGACAATCTGGTGAAGAAGTATGAGGGCGTGCTGCAAGACTGCCTCCAAAACAACCGAACTCACACCAAGGTGGGCATGATTGATTTAAGATATGAGTATGATTTGCAGGGTTGAAGTCAAAACAGCCTTTATTGGGTTTAAGTTGATTCTTGAACTGGTTAAGACTGAGACCAAACTAGTTTTGAAGATAAGCACATTTTTTAACTTGTCAAAAGTTAGATTTATGTCACTGTTATGTCTGTAAGATAGATATAAAGCTGGGGTTCCTAGCTGCTTGACGTAGTTAAGAGTAAGTGTGAAAAAAGAGGGAACCATCTAAGCCCTGCTCTGTCCAAAACTAACAAAATCCACTTAACCACACCCCTGAAGCTCAATCATTAACTTGTCATATCTTGTGCACAAAAAATGAGATAAAAATGAAACATTGTGGTTTTATGGGAGTTTCTGAGCTGGACTATTTATAGTTTCCCCTGTTTTCAGTCTTTACGCTAGGCTAAGCTAACTGACTGATGGCTGTAGCTTTATATTTACTCTACAGACATCAATCTTCACGCCTACTCTTGATATAAAAGTCAATTTCCCAAAATGTTAAACTGTTCCTTTAAGACCAAGACAAAACTACGAAATAAACCGTATGCATATGGTTTATACATTTAAAATAATTAATAATGATTATATAATAATAATGATTATTTAAACTACTGAGTCATGAAAGATCATTATTGATTCAACATCCAACGCAATTCCAATTACTTCCAATTACTTTGTTTCCAAACTGTTTTTCTGTTTTTCAAAGAGTGAGTTTTACCAACTCAAGTAATTTAATTTCAATATTGTTTTAGGCCTGAAGTGGTAAACCCACCCTATATTTGTTCAAATTTTTCATTCAACTCATGATACCTCAGATTAATTTTGTGACCCTTTTGGGGCCATGACCCTAGGTTGGCAACCAATGCTCAAATGCGTAAGAGTTTACTTACCAAACAGAGGTGAAATCTCTGTAAAATTGTTTGTAATAAATAAATGTTAGCCTGTGGTGAAAATGTAACTTTATCAATATATCCTCTGGCTGATTAGTTTTCTTTCATGTGATACAGTCTGAGCAGTAAAACGTAATAATGACTGTTTTAAACTTCATCCCCAAATCCTCAACTTGCTGACCTGGTATCACTTTGAAATGATGGCCAATGCGCCCACACCTGTTTGTTTGTTTTTTGGGTTTTTTGGGGCCTCTGGCAACAGTTTAAAGAGCATTGACCTCTGGACTGTTTGGTAATTTGTCCTTCTTTCTATTGAATTTCCCTCTCAGATTGAGTCCATGATGTTGAAGCTGCAGAGACTCCAGCAGAAAGCCATTTTGGAAGATGACTATGACGCAGGTGAACTTAAGACTTTCAGCTGAGCCTTTGCTTTGATAAGTAGGTCATTGCAGCTTTTGCTGACGAGATACTGCACAGCACTAGTGGCTGGATTGTGTTAGGAGGAAGAGAGCTTCATTTTAATTGTCATGTTTTATGCCTTTCTTTTATTAATGTTTTTTTTTTCTTTTTTAGAAATGTAATATTTAAAATGAATTGAATTCTCAACAAAATGGAAAGAGGACAATGTACAGAAAAAGCACTGAGTGAACATAAAGCTGCAACAGTTCGACATACAGTCACTTTGTGGGATAAAATGATTAATATCGAGGTTGAACTGACATTTTCAATCAGGATCCAGATATTTATCAGTTTGTTGTGTGTGTTCAAGATGAGAGAAGATATGGGAAGTTACCCAGTTGCCATTATTGGATTTCTTGCTAACTGAATTAGTTTTGGATCAGACTGAAATGTTTGATAAAGTACGTGAGGACACAGGCCACATATTAATTAGAGCTGAAGAAATGTTCTTTTGTTCACTTCTCCTGACACACATTTCACACTGAACTACTGCATCTATCTTGTAAAACTGAATCAATTTACACTATATTTACATATTTACAAGCACTTATTGATGTATCGTCCTGCTTTTTATATTTTCATTTTGAAGTCTGCATTGAAAAGAATCAATGAGCCCTCAAACCTGACACAGCAGATCCAGACTGCATTTTGAATCTGTGTTAAAGAATTGTATTTATCTATGTTTGACCTAAATTTGTTTTTAAGTTTGCCAGAGGAACGGACTGTGTTCTGACCCATTTCTTGGACCTTGTGACAGAAATAAATACCAACATCTGCTGTTGGTATCCTGTAGACCTTGAACTATTTAGGCTCAGTAATTATTTGGGTCAGTCAGTGTGTCTTTTTAGGTTTTTCTGTTTTCTTTTTGATATTGTGTATCTCAAACCTCTTTCTGACTTTAAAAACAACTGACCTATTTTAGCACATGATGTTGCACGTTATTTAGTGTGTGTGTGTATGTGTCTTTTCAGCTGAGCGCTTTGGGAAAAAGCTGGAGGAGCTGTGCAGGGAGCGAGGATCCCTGAAGCTGGGTTTACCCTCCAGACAGCACAGCGTGGCTCTGTTCCTTGAGCGGCTCAGACAGGTGGTGCACAGCGCCCTCCAGTGGGCAGAGTGCGGTCATCGCAGGTCAGTCGGGCAACAATGGCATCAGTGCATGCATTACTCAGACTGGTCACACCCAGCAGACAGGAACATTATGATCTGTTTTCATCAGTGGGTTTTATGAGTGTCTGTTACAGGCTGAATTATAATTAGCCTGTAGAATCATTAGGTAATATTTTAATATTAAAGTATAATGTTATCCATGATACACGCAGACTAACCTGTTTGATATTTAGATGTTATTCAGGAGGTGTGGTCAGTTTTTAGAAAAAGGAATCTTTATTTTTTTCAGATTTCAATTCATGCTTATTTTGTGTATTTAAAAAAAGACAATTAGTGGACTTAGAATGTTAAATTTCTATCTCGCTTTTTTTTCACAAAATAACTTTCTCACACGAATTTACATGAAATTATTCTTTGACAATATTTAGCATTTTGTTTTGATTAATTTTTTTGTTTTCTGTGTTATCGGCCCTTAAAAGTGAGAAAAGAAAAGGTTCTGTCTCAGAAATCAATCTCAGACTTGGTGCTATAAGGCTCCATCTATAAACCACCAATCAGTGCTCAGAATGTAGACAAGAAAACCAATCAGATTCCGTCTCTTTACCATGGGACCTCACTGCTCTGACTGTGGTTATAGGAGCTAAAAAGATCATGAAATGTCCCTCAGTCTTCAGTTTTGAAACCTCCAAATATAATATTTCAATAAAAATCATTATGAGTGACACTGGTTCAAACATCAACTGTTTCTCAAGAAAACTTGTTTCCTTTATCTACCATACAGGACAGCTAGTTTGCTAAGTTTAATAATACAGTTAGCATCACTGTTAGTGATAATCAATGTTTTGACTACTTTAAAAAAAATTAGCAGTGAAAGCCAACATGCTAATTTACAAGAATATGATATACATTCAGGCTGCTAGTTGCTGATGCTAACTCTACCTGCTGCTAACTGAGTTTGTGTCTGTTTAATGTGAACTTTGTCCTCCAGCAGACACAGTGATGACTACATTCATTGTTCAAACACTGAAAGAGACCCCAGTTTATCCAAGAATGTAGCTGTTTGTCTTTGATTATGATCATGGTCTCTCCTCCTTTAAAAGGTTGTCAGACAGGTTGTCAGACAGAGCAGTTAGTAAGGGGGAGCTGTCAAAAATAGACTCTTGTAACAGGAAGGAAATCAGGTGGGGCCTGTGCAGTGTGTATCCTGAAAAAAGTAGCTTAAACTTCAGAAACAATAGTTACATGTTTATTTTTCCTATCTCAGAGTTGCTGTTTTAAAATGTGTGCATGAAACGCTAGGGCAAAATATGCTCCCCAAGGGTTAGGGGTCATCTCTGTCATAGCTCACCTCTGAACGACCAGATAAAGCAGATATGGTAATGGTAGAATAATATTACCCTCAGAAACCAAAACACTGGAAGACTCCATCTACCAAAGTTATAATGAAAAAAAACTTAAAACACTGTTCCAGAAGCATTTGTAGTGAGTGTGTGTGTGTTTTTTGTGTCTGTGCGGCAGGGAGAACGCAGAGCCTGATGCAGGGGAACGGTCCGACTCGTCTCAGGGTGCACTGCATCGAAGAGATCGTCTGATCCAAGAGAAACGGACAGTTGAGGTGAATTCAACTCATCCAGTGTAGCACAGATTATTTCTGCTGCTTTGTGTCACATATGTGTGTGTTACATATCCTTGGCCTTTCTGATGTGTCCTGAAATGAGAAATTATGAAATTCTTAAAAATCCGTAAGAGTGAACCTCATTAATGAATTTAGGCAGGGTTAATATGACAATAAACTTACAATGCAATCTACTGTAGTTCTCAATGTTGTAATAATTAAAGTCCTACTATAGGAAAATGTATCATGTTTTGTCCATCATACATACAGTAGAGAACTGAAAAATATCTGAAATGGACAGTTTAACACAGAATTAAGCCATGGATTATAATGCAGGTAGAGATGGAGGCGCTGCAGCAGAGGCTGGCGGAGCTGAAGGACTGCAGTCGATGCCTGGAGCAGCAGATCCAGCAGGAGGAGCAGCAGGTGGAGGCCGAGGAACTGGAGGGCTCCGTGTTAAGGAGCTGCACCATGGCCCAGCTTCGTGAAATGAACCGGACCCTGCAGGACCTTGTCACCTCCGAAAACCGCACACAGATCTCCGTCGCTCCTCCACCCTCCATGCTCAGGTCAGTCTCACTGGATATGGATGCAGAATATTTAACCAGATTCTTCTTGCACTGAATATTTTAGTTTAGATTAATGTTAATGCACATTAGGGATGATGCACATTAGGGATGCTATGAGATATATTTGTCATATATTTTGATGTGCTGGAAGATTTATAAGAATATGAATATATATGAAAGATATGCAAGTTAAGTTTTTTATTAAGAGTTGATGTTTTTTTGACTTCTTGACTACTGTCACAAGACTGCATTTAGGGGACATTATTCAGATCTGAAAGATTTTCAAATCCAGATGAGGAAACTCAAGCATTCATTGCAGATATTCAGACATATCTCTAGCTTTTACTGGCCCAGGGTGTTTATATGCTTTTCATCCATGTGGTCCAACATAGTCGGAAAAATGTGCAAATTGCATGAAGAAAATGTAAATGTCAAATTGCACCCTGGAGTGCTCTGCAAAGAAGTATTTTCACACCTTATACATTTGCATTTTACACCTGAGTGTGGTGGTTTTTCCAATCGGTCTCTTGGCTCAAACTTTGATTGGTTGCACTTGACATTTGCCTTCGCACCCACACTGTGAAAATCATTTGCTGGTGGGACCATAATATGCTTTATCTTTACTCATTTTGTCATTTTATTTGATTGTAAATTGAGGACAGATTCAATTCAAAAGACAATATTCAACAATAACAGCGCCTTTTTGAATGAGCTTTATTTAAATGTCATTTAAAAAAAGGATGATAAATAATGTAAATAATGTTTTTATAATATTAAAAACATATATGAAAAATGTATCCTTTAAGTCAGTATTGTCACTTTTTTATTTTTATTTTAAACAGAAATCTGTGTGTTTAATACATTTTCTGTTGCTGAACAAATTAATTAATTTAATCATTGTAGCTCTAATCCCCTCATTAATTTATACCACTCATCAGTAGTGGCGTCACCATTGAATTGCAAAGTAAGGACAGTAAAGACTTTTTGTTGTGAATAGTCTCTAAATAGTCATTTATTTGAAAACACACACACACACACACACACACACACACACACACACACACACACACACACACACACACACACACACACACACACACACACACACACACACACACACAAAGAGTCTATAATCCCCATATTTTCCAAGATTCACCTCCTCCTCTCATGCTGTAGTGTCCTCACAGTACCTGCAGTACTGCCGGTCACCAGGTGGAGCTGCTGGAGAGCTGTTAGTTGCAGTGACACTCCAACAGCCATCAGGCCATGAATATTGCCTTACATCATGTCACGTATTTTCTTATCATCAAATTGGTTCATTTAAAAGAGGCTGTGTCTTGAATTTCACTGAATCTTTGCCTCCCAGCTTCATTCATCCTCTGTCAAACAGTGACATTTTGAAAAGAAAATGTTACTGCAGGATTGTTTTGTCTTTTCATGCCAAGAAAGTAGATTAAACCATCAGGCTTCAACCAAGTCAAATCTTCAGCCATCATCTCAAATAACTGCATGGAAGAACTTGACAAGTGAAGAAGAAAAAAACGGGACAAAGCTAAATGAATTTAATGTAACCATCTTTAAGACGTTATGGCCAATAATTGTACTTCAGATTCAAAAAGGATGTATCAAGCAGTCACGAGTACTTTTTCTTTATTCCTCGCATCCCCTACGCTCTCTCAATCCTCTTCTCTCACACCTGCTTGAACCTGCTCTGAATTTTAATGTTTTTTCTGAGATGCAAATGATTACTTTGCATCGTACCCTCTGAAGTTAATAGCTTGTGAGGGAGCCCTATGGAAAGCCTCTCTGTCTTGCCACTCGTTAGAAAGACATGTAAATTGTACTTATCGCCTTCTCGGTGGCGTGACCCACCATCACTGGCATAAATTGATCTGACATATTCTCATCCCCGGTGGAATGCATTTATTCTCATTATTGATTGAAATTGTGACCTCAGATTGGATATTCAGCTGCACAGCTCAGGGTGGTGCACTTCGGGTCAGCATGATGATTGTGTTGCAGGTCCCCATTCCAAATAAAACAGGACATTTCTCTCTCGTATCAAGGTGTATGTTCTTATTAGTTTTGGATTAATAAATTCCGCACTGTCCAGAGTCGTGGCATCCTTGTAAAAAGGCTGCTGTAACACTGATGTTCAGAGACGTTTTTCTCTGACTCACCCTGGACATTAGCTTGAATAACATTTAAAGGGCATACTGATTTTTGTGATATGAGATGGTTTCAAGGTGACTGTGTTGTTCATAGTAGATTTCATGCTCCGTTTTTCCATCTACTAATTGATTTATTTCTCTGTCACCAAATAATATGACCTTAATGGTTTGTCTTTTTTGAATGTTTACAATCAGTAATTACATTATTTAATACTGATATGACATTTACCCTTGATAGCTGAAATATTGATCTAGACATCTAGGCAAATACACTTACATTAAACGAATCTATATTGTCTGTTTGTGTTATCGTGGAGGCTGCTTCACAGGTTCTGTTTTATAGAATTGTTGATTATAAGAAAATAAAGCTTTCAGTCAACTAAACATATCACAGGTCATATTGAAATGATGGATATATGATTTAGAAATGGGGACAGGAACATAGGTGAGGTCCTTATACGACATTTGCATTTAGAAATGAGAAGTAAAGGGTAGGATTGTTATCATGATCATTTAGTAGTAGCCTATAGCCTGACTGATACTGGATTTTTGAGGCCAATACTGGTATCGATATTCGGTAGGTTTGGTGATTGGTTTCTTGACGTCGATACATTGGAAAATCTTGACCTTTTAAAACATAAACGATTAATCTTTATGAGAATCCCTTCAATTTTTTTTCTTTAGTTTTCAAATCTCCTCATCGGTGCTCTCTGGTGGATAAACTATGTAATGAAGACACTGTTTCTAAATGATATCAAATCTAGTTTAGAATGTACTGAAATTTCTTGTATTTATCGGCTGACATATACCAATATATCTGCAATAACCTAATTTCGTTCTGTATATCGGCGCGGCAAATCTATTGGCCTAGCTTTAATGCGCCTGAACTAGAACAGTTGATGGAGAATTAAGAAAAGGCAGGTCCTCTTGGTACCTATCAACTGTAGTTGCACTATGACTTTGTTTTGTCAGGACTCACAAGGTGTTTAATCACATAAACATGAGGTTTGTCCTCAAGGATACATACAACAATCACAAAAAGTCACAGTCAACAAATTTAGATGATTAATTAATCATCCAAACCAAAACTCACTAGTTCCAGATGTGATTATTTTCTAATTTCTACTACTACTAATCTACTACGATAATTATATGAACATCTTTCAATTTTGGACTGATTTTTGGACAAAACAAAACATTGTAGTAAACACTTTTTCAACATTTAATTTATTCCTTTTTTTAAGAACAGACAATTAGGCCATGAACTAAGAAAATAATGATAATGAAAATAATCATTAGTTGCAGCCCTCATTTTTACTCCTGCTCAAGGAGTAAATGTGCTTTCAAGTTTGTGCACGGTATAAATGTAAACACATTATATGTTCAGCTAGACAGCATGTGATATTCTTATTCTGTTTGTGAATATATTTTCTGATTTCTTGCTTGAAGTTCTTGCTCTTTAATGCCCACTCCAGATACAAGTATTTAGAGTTATTGGTGCCTACTCTTGTGCTTTATTTCATTTGACACGACTTTGAATGAGAACTTCTTATAAAAGTTATAAAATATTCAGTAACTCTCTTGAAAATTCTGTGTTGCACAAGAACACAAGAGTAAACTTTTTCTGTTAATCCTTGCATTTGCGTCTTTTGATTGTAACATTTGTATTTCCTTCTGCAGACTCCAGGAACAGGGGCAGGCATTGAATCTGTCCATCAAGGAAGCTACTGCTAAAGTAAGGCACCCTGTTCCTCAGACACGATTTACTCCATAACACCTTAGACTTTTCTCAGCATGCCAACCATGAGTGAATGTGTACGAAAATCTAATAAGTAAGTCAAAATAGAAAGTATGTGCTGTGTGGCAGCTTCAGTGTGTTAAATAGGCATACTAAATGGAAATGTTTGTATTCATGTGCTTATTTCTATTTGACAAGGCAGTGGACTCTCCATCGTTGCATCGGAAGAGTCAGAAGCAACAGGAGATGTCTTTTTGAATAAAACCTGCTTAAAAATCCAATGCTGCCAAGAAATACAGCTCTGATTTTCTCTGCATTTCTGATGAGAAATAAGCAGCTGAATAAGCAAAGTAACAAATTGCCAACTTTAGTTAAGATTTTAATCATAGTAGTCTTTATTGTAGTTGTCATTTTAACAGCTATGGGCAAAAGATTTCACTGTGTGTGCACTGTGTGTCTACGTGAAATATCTGTTGAGCTAGCATTGCTTTGGTGGGTTCTCTCTGCGTGTCTTGTGTGTGAATGGCTTTGCATGCTTCCCTTTGTATGTGCCGTGTCTCTGGAGTTCCCTTTTGCTTCTCTGGAGTTTGCTTTTCCCTTTTATTGATCTCTACACACAGATCTCTGCAGCTGGAAAGAGCCAGAAGCAGTAGAAATCTGTAAAAAGTGGTGGTTCAAGGATAGAGGGAGGAGGGCATAGCATGGGGGCAGGGAGCTCTGTAAAGACCTTTTTATTGTTAGCCGTGTCCTTTAGAAACCTGTCATCAAATGGTTGGTTGATGCTGCAACAGTAGCTCAAAAGAATATATAGGTTTTCCACAAAGAGACACAATCACAAGATTGACTGTTATTAAGTCCAAATGAAAAGTTTTGTTCCTAAATGAGATATCCACCATGTGGAAAATGGCACACCTGCTGTGACAAAATGATTGCTGGCATGAAAATAACTTGCACTTTCACCACTGACTTTTGCAAAATTGACAAATAGCCTGATGTCTTGAAATGAAATTACCAATATCAGAATTTCTACAGTTTGAAAAGCACTCCAGAGCAGTTTCCAGTTCATGTGATGCATGAAATAAAATTATGCAAGCCTATTTGGAGAAAAAAAACAGTTCTGTACTTTTTGTGGGAAGAAAATTCCCTGGAGAGATGTTCTGTCTCAGAAATACCAACCTGTTAGACAGCCTTTTCAAAGTGTTGCACAAATCTGTGTCAGATTCAAGAAGATAATGCGTCAGAAAATCTGGCTCTACATCCCTTTGAGCAGTGAAAATAATTCCTCAAAAGAAGAAGAAGAAGAAAGCTTGCCATGGGGATTGTATCTGGCTGTAATTCAAAGTGAAAACATTGGGAAAAACAGAGGTTTAAAGGGCAGAGTGAGGGCAGATGGGGGAGCAGACAGGCTGTATCTAAAGCCATCAATTCCTTGATGAATACTGGAGAGCTGAGGTGCTGCATCCCCATCAGGCCTGTGACATTCAGGGCCTTTTTCCTCTCTGACATTCTAATGGCATCTTTTATGGAGATTTCACATTTCCCTGTCTGTCCACTTGAAATTAAAAAAAAAGCATTTCCTTTCATTCTAAAGGTTATAGACAAGGTAACAGTGGCGTTGATGCTCCGCTGTATATTTAAAGGAGGGGGAGTGTAGAAGGACGGAAATGAATCTGTAAGGTCTTGTAAGAATGAGTGTCAAAAAGAAAATGAATGCAGTATTGGAAATGTTATTCATCCTGTGGGATCCATGTGTCTGCAAAGGTTTTGTTATTTACCACCCTCCCCCCGTGCGTCTTCCACCTCTTCTTCTCTGTCTTTTCCCTTAGGTGGTCATGAGTCAGAGGCTGGGCAGCAGCCTGAGGAGGAAGGTCAGCGAAACTGAAACTCAGCTCTTGGCGCTACATGAAGCCAAACTGGCAGCCATCTCAGGTGACACTCCAGTCAACCCCACCCTGATTCACTTCTTCCTACATTTGACATCTTTTATTCACCTCATTTACTTGAATCTCCTGCCATTAGCCTCAGTTAATTACGTCATTAATGATCGAGACACTCATCAATGGGCGGTGTAAACGTAATGTCCTCCTGTGGTGCACCGGTGCAGGTAATGACTTCAGCAGTGCCAAGGAGCTGAAGGCTGAGATGAAGGCGGTGTACCTGGAGCGGGACCGGCTGGAGGTTCTGGCCAAGAGACTGCACAGCCTCAGTTCAGGGAGCAGCCAGGAGCTGACCAGGATGAAAGAGCAGCAGCAGCAGCTTAGGCAGGAGCTGGAGCAGAGGGAGGCGCAGCACGGTGAGTCACTGAGGCCAGTCTGCATTAAGATCACATGAACTGTTTACATCCCAAAGGAGAAACTGGGCTGCTGCAGACAAAAGGTTATAACTAGAGATTAAAAAAATAAGCAAGCAGGTGTAGCATCCTCATTACTGCAAAAAAGACATTTTAAGGGAAACAAAGAATTCTCACTACCGGCTATTAACAATTTCACAGGTGTTTGTTGTTTAATTTACATAAATTAACAGGGTAGTTTAACATTTTGAGAAATGTGCTTATTCTCTGTCTTGCTTAGAGTTAAATGAGGGATCGATGCCACTGTAATCTCTAGCTGATTGGATTAACATAAAGACTGGAAACATGGAGAAACATCTATCCTGGCTCTGTCCAAATGTATAAAAATCCACTTACCTGCACCTTTAAAGCTCATTAATTAACACAGTAACTTTGAAGTCTTTTCATTGCTGTAGAGTTGCCAGGCAACCAGCAGAGGCTCCAGGAAGTGACTGCTCCAGGACAAAAAGTAGCCCCACACATAATCCCCCTTAAAATCGCAATTTGTCATTTACACACTATGTTTTTTGTTTGTTTTTGTCTTTAAATTCAGCATCAACAAACAAGATATAACTTGTTAATTAGTGAGCTGTGAGGTGCTAGTACGTCGATGTTGGTACCTTCAGGCAGAACCAGGCTAGCTGTTTCCCTCTGTTCCCAGTCTTTGTGCTAAACTTATTTAATTGGTTGCTGGATGTAGATGATTATTCAACATACAAAGATGAGAGTGGTATCAGTCATCTCATCTAACTCTCTGCAAGAAGGCGAGTAGACATATTTCCCAAAAGATTGGACTATTCCATTAACTGTTGTGTATTCCCATCTCCAGGTTCATTCTAAATTGTAAAAACTTCAGGATATATTACATATGGATATATTTTTTTCTCTTGTAAAAAACTGCAGATAGCATTTAATTTTCTAACCATTTATGACAATACAAACTGGCTCATTAAATAATTATATAATTAACTTAAAATGATATGAAGGCACTGTTATCTGAAAGAACACTGGTGTGTTTTTTCACCTGTCCACTGAGACGAGAAAACATTAGTTGTACTTTTGAAAAACACCGCTCTCTCTCACTTTGAATAAACACCTTTTAAATATCAATTAAAATGCGAATCATTAGAGGTCTTTGAAAAAGAAGTCTTCTCTTGATGTTGCTCCGTGCCAGGAGGACATCAATGGACAATGACTTTTCTCCCAAACGAAGGAGAAGTGAACCACTGTCAGTGGGGACTCGGCATCAAATGAGTTAGCAGCAGGATTGGCAGTTGTTAAGAAGGAGGAGGGGTTGCGGGGTGTGCAAGGGAAATGAGCTTTAGATTGTGTGAAGTAGCCAATTACCTCCGAGCCACTCACAGCAGACATGATCTATCAGCGCTCACACAGTCTCTGACTCTAACAGATCTGAATGCTGCTTAAAGAAGAATCTTGCTTTTTCAGGGGGGGGGGGGGGGGGTGGTTCGATCGGTTTGGCCTCCTAGCACTGGCAGAGAGATAAATGGATTTTGACGGCACCACCTGCAGTGCTACTCTCTCCAGTCCATCAGTCACAGGGAGATTTCTAAAAAAGGTCACTTCACTCTCTGAGGCACTGAGACAACAGCATGAAAAAGGGAAGGGGGACGGTAAAGTGAGACCAGAGTGGGTAGTGAAGGACTGGGGACTTCAGCTGTGGATCGGGCTCCTTCTGCAACCCTAAGGCATGCAATCAGCCGTCTAACATGCTCTGTTATCTATATCATTACGGCCTGTGGCTGCAGTGTCACCTTAAGTGTTGGGCCATTGTCTTTTCTTAAATGCATGTTCTGATGTCACTAGGGGGCACCCTTTCATTGTTACAGCCAGGCTGCTTTAAGTAAGTGTTGGGTGTTTATTATATATGCACTGACCTGGTATTTTGTCCATAGAAGGTCCATATCTTTTATATTATTGTTATTTTATATGATTGTATTTACTTGCAAATGCGGTTATGTTTTCTATTTCTTTAACTTGTGTGTATTTTAGCTGCACTGCTGCACACCTTGACTTGCTAAGCAGCCAGGGATTGCATTAATCTCTCCTGACAACCACCAAAGACATGTTCAAGTTCACCTCAGTATCCTAAATACACTGCGTGGCTCACACAACGTAATGCAGCTCTCAGGGACACAGAGGCTGGGAAAGCAGTGACATGCAAATACTCGGGCTAAACAAAGGAATGGGAATCAGGTGGGCAACTCGTCACCATGAAGGAAGAGACGGCAAGTTAATGATTGGTTGTGCGCCTTTGCTTAAGTGGGCGCACACAATATGGCAGTAGGCGCAATTTCACAATGTGTTGCTGACACCAAGCAAGGGGCTCATTAAACTGTCATCCTATTTGGTAATAAGGGGCTGGCACACGCTAGCTGAAAACTGATAGCCCACAAACAGCACATTACCATTTCTTTAGCTGGAGGGGACTAGAAATTACTGTCTACTTCAAAGTCAAGATGGCCATCTCATTGGTTTCTGAGGTATTTATAGCGCATGCTCATGATACCAGAGTCATCTCATGACAAAAGAACATATTCAAATGGTCTATTCTCATGACATGAGCGTTGAAGGAACACATAGTTTAGCTGACACCTTGACAAAGTCTTCATACATTTCAGTTGAACTACAGAGATTCAGCTTGTTGAACGTCTCCACCCAGCATACTTTGTGGTGTGGGGCTTTTTGGCCCGGGAGCCATTATGTCCCTAATTACCATTGGCACAAGTGCTGATGAATACCAAACCCATTATAGCTGGAGGTTTGATTCCCTGCTGAGAGTATAATTTTGTCCCCATGAGGGATCTCGAGTGATACTAAATTTACAAATAAATAATTGAAGAGCCGAATAAGATGAGTAAATGACCCCCAGGAGTGAGGACATTAAAATGTAGATAGAGACTGGATAGACAGCATTTATTTTAACAGGGGAAACCAACTGAAAGCAAACCTCTCTTTTCCAGCGGTACCCTGTGTAAAATCAATTATATACAAGGCATGTAAAACAACACAAACACAAGACAACAGACTTACAAAATACAAAAAAAAAACACAAAGAGAAAGAGCTAAATAACTATTGTACACAGTGACAAAGCAGGCAATTGTGCAAAAACAGCATTCATTATATAAAACATTGTTTAACAGAATCTTAAAATGATCTAGGGATAAAAACGTCTAATTTAAGGGAGTCCTGAAGCTTATTCCACCCATGACAAACAGGTGAATGTAGTTTTCTGTGTTCATTTAGGATATCCAAGGTGATGCATTCTTGTGAATGAGTGTGGTATTCCATATTTCTAAGTCTTAAAAGTTATGATAAATAAAATGGTAGCTTATTTCGGATGGTTTTATAAATAAAAGAAGAGACAATGTCTTTCCCTTCACGCAGTACTGTAGATGATGTTCACACCACTTTCACACAAAGGATACAGTGATGGGTTTTAAAACTGTCACCTGTTATAAATCTAAGAGAACTGTGATACACAGCATCAAGGGGTTGGATGGTATGGACAGCTGCATGCATGTACATTACATAGTAATGAATGGAGCTGTACAAACCAGTGAGCCTAGGTCTAGGTCTAAAGCCTAGGTCCTACAATGTTAACATGATAGGACCAAATGTGGAGCCCTTTGGTAACTTCAAGCAAGCCAGATTGATGACCATCAGTAACTATTGCTTTCTGAGTTCTGCCTGTAAGATAATTATTTTGAAAAATATCACAGATTTGTTCTTTTTCTATTTGTTTCCAATTTTTTCTTATTAGGAT